>NC_079190.1:443001278-443301746 GCF_029499605.1 Hyla sarda
TAAACGTATAAATTTTCCTGCATGTATTCATGATTTTTTTCGGAAGTGATACAAATTCAAACCTATACAAGTAGGGTATCATTTTAACCGTATGGACCTACAGAATAAAGATAAGGTATCATTTTTGACAAAAAATGTACTGCATAAAAACAGAAGCCCCCAAAACTTACAAAATAGTGTTTTTTCATCAATTTTGTCGCACATTGATTTTTTTTCCCGTTTCACCGTAGATTTTTGGATAAAATGACTAATGTCATTACAAAGTAGAATTAGTGACGCAAAAATTAAGCCATTATATATAATTTTAGGTGATCATTTTTAAGAGTTATGATTTTTTAAAGTTAAGGAGGAAAAATTGAAAATGAAAAAACGGAAAAAGCCCGGGTCCTTAAGGGGTTAATGTGCATAAAGAAGCCAAGGAAAGATGGAAAAATCTCCAAAAGGCATCAAATTACAGATTAGACATTCTTATAATATGTCAACAAAAGTTAGATTTTATTTCCATCAATAACAGAAAACAAACAAAAAATGGCATTTGCAAAAGTTTGGGCACCCTGCAGAATTTATAGCATGCACTGCCCCCTTTGCAAAGCTGAGACCTGCCAGTGTCATGGATTGTTCTCAATCATCATCTGGGAAGACCAGGTGATGTCAATCTCAAAGGTTTTAAATGCCCAGACTGATCTGACCTTGCCCCAACAATAAGCACCATGGGTTCTTCTAAGCAGTTGTCTAGAAATCTGAAACTGAAAATAGTTGACGCTCACAAAGCTGGAGAAGGCTATAAGAAGATTGCAAAATGTTTTCAGATGTCAATATCCTCTGTTCGGAATGTAATTCAGAAATGGCAGTCATCAGGAACAGTGGAAGTTAAAGCAAGATCTGGAAGACCAAGAAAATTATCAGACAGAACAGCTCGCAGGATTGTGTGAAAAACAATTCAAAACCCACATTTGACTGCACAATCCCTCCAGAAAGGTCTGGCAGACACTGGATTTGTGGTACACTATTCCACTATAAAGAGATACTTGTACAAATATGGTCTTCATGGAAAAGTCATCAGAAGAAAACCTCTTCTACGTCCTCACCACAAAAATCAGCGTTTGAACTTTGCAAGTGAACATATAGACAAGCCTGATGCATTTTGAAAACAAGTTCTGTGGACCGATGAGGTTAAAACTTAACTTTTTGGCCGGAATGAGCAAAGGGACATTTGGAGAAGAAGGGAAACAGAATTTAATGAAAATAACTTCTGTCCAACTGTTAAGCATGGGGGTGGATCAATTATGCTTTGGGGTTGTATTGCAGCCAGTGGAACAGGGAACATCTCATGAGTAGAAGGAAAAATGGATTAAATAAAATTTCAGCAAATTTTGGATGCTAACTTTGAAAAATGCAATCTGTGAAAAAGCTGAAGTTAAAGAGAGGATGACAAATGGATAATGATCCTAAACACACATCAAAATCCACAAGGGATTACATCAAGAGGCGTAAACTGAAGGTTTTGCCATAGCCTTCACAATCTCCTGACCTCAACATAATTGAAAATCTATGGATAGACCTTAACCTCTTCAGGACGTGGGGGGTATGCATACGCCCTGCACCCCGAGTCCTTAAGAACGTAGGGCTTATGCATACGCCCGTCGGAATTCCGTTCCCCGCCGCTAGCCGGTTGGGGACCGGACCGGGATGCCTGCTGGAATCAATCAGCAGGCATCCCGGCACATTGCCGAGGGGGGTCAGGACTACCCCCCCCCCCCCCTCGCATGTCGTTGATCGCAGAAAATTGCATGTAAATTCAGACATGCGATTTTCTGCTATTCCGGGCTGATCGGGTCTCTGGTGACCCGATCACCCGGAAAATAGAGATGATCGGAGCGGTCAGTGACAGCCCGATAATCCTGATGGATAGGAGCGAGGTCGCAGTTCTGCGATCTCCTCCTATCCCCTGCCATTGGTCAGAAATGAATTCTGACCAATGGCAGCGCACGACAGTGGGTTGCCATGGAAACCCCCCGCTCTGCCCACCCCTGGATGTCGGGCAGAAGGGGGGGGAGAAGATGCGTGGGGACCGCCGATCATCGCTGGAGACTGCAGAAATCACAGCGCAGGTCGGGAGACAATGGTGGGGGGGGGGGAGGAAGGGGGCAGTAAAGCGATCTTTACTGTTGCCCTCCTATTGGTTGCCAAACTGCAACTCCCAGCATGCCTAGACATGTCTGGGCATGCTGGGAGTTGTAGTTTTGCAACATCTGGAGGGTCACAGTTTGGTGACCACTGTTACAGTGGTGCCCAAATGGTGGCCCTCCAGATGTTGCCAAACTACAACTCTCGGCATGCCTAGACTCCCAGGAATGCTGGGAGTTGTAGTTCTGTAACATCAATCCCTTCAGATTTTGCAATTTTCATGAAAATTTTGAAAATTGCTGCTCTACTTTGAAGCCCTCTAATTTTTTCAAAAAGTAAATATATGTCAATTTTATGATGCCAACATAAAGTGGACATATTGTATTTGTGAATCAATATAAAATGTATTTGGAATATCCATATCCAGTAGAGATGAGCGAACTTACAGTAAATTCGATTCGTCATGAACTTCTCGGCTTGGCGGTTGCTGACTTTTCCTGCATAAATTAGTTCAAGTGCTCCCATGGGCTGGAAAAGGTGGATACAGTCCTAGGAGACTCTTTGTTAGGACCGGAAAGCTGAACTAATTTATGCAGGAAAAGTCAGCAACCGCCGAGCTGAGAAGTTCGTGACGAATTGAATTTACTGTAAGTTCGCTCATCTCTACTTACAAGCAGAGAGCTTTAAAGTTAGAAAAATGCTAAATGTTCATGAAATTTTGGGATTTTTCCCCAAGAAAGGATGCAAGTAACAACGAAAATTTACGACCAAAATAAAGTAGAATGTGTCACGAAAAAACAATATTCTCAGAATCAGAATATTCGGTAAAAGCATCTTAGAGTTATTAATGCTTAAAGTGACTTGGTCAGAATTGCGAAAAAGGGCTCAGTCCTTAAGGTGAAAAAGGGCTGCTTCCTTAAGGGGTTAAAGAGCAGTGCGTGACAGACAGCCCAGAAATCTCAAAGAACTGGAAGACTTTTGTAAGGAAGAATGGGCAAAGATACCTCAAACAAGAATTGAAAGACTCTTGGCTGGCTACAAAAAGCATTTACAAGCTGTGATACTTGCCAAAGGGGGCAGTACAAGATATTAACTCTGCAGGGTGCCCAAACTTTTGCAGAAGTGACACCTTCTGTGATCTGTCTGTTAGTACAGGTACTACAGCTCCCATCATGGAACAGTCTGTTCCATGCTGGGAGTATTAGTACTACTTAAAAATGTAAACAATAGAGAAAAAAAAGTGAAACACATATACACACACTTTATTAAACACAATATTAAAATACATTACTAATTTTAAAAAATAAAAAATTTATTACAAAAAATATATTATTTTTACATTTAAATTGCCCCTTTCTACATTTTTATTATTGTCGGCTACATTTTTAGGCCTGCCCACATAAATTGATCCGTATTTAAAAATTTTATTTGTTTGTCTTTCAATTTTTGAGAGCAGGCAGGGATCAGAAAATTCAGCGCTAAATATTAAAAATGATTGAGGAGTGCATTTCATAATTTTTTTTTTTCTGGTTTTCGTTCTAAATCATAATTTTTTTTATTTTAACTTTACTTTTTTTTAGCCCCAGGAATGACACCCGGCAATCTGTCTATTAGCACAGGTACTACTACACCCATCATGGAACAGTCTGTTCTGTTCCATGCTGGGAGTAGTAGTACTACCTAAAAATGTAAAAAAAAATAGAGGAGAAAACAGTGAAACACACACTCTTTATTAAACACATAACTAATAAAAATTTGCCGAGTATTAATGCGGATCGCTTTGATTTTATTTATTTTTTTATTAGGGGAATCGGCCGAATCGAATTTTTCTAAAATTCACTTATCTCTAGTCATGACAATGAATAACTTCCCCACAACATGATCGTGAGGAGGCAATCCATTGTCACAGTGGCCTGAATACTTTGCTGTGGCAGGCTTTACCAATAGAGCACATAGCCAAGCCACTGAACCACTGAAGTGAGCAACAACACTACCTACAGACGTTCCACCATCCAGGAAAAGTCCAAGTCCTAAGTTGTGGGGAGTAGAAGGAAAATGTCCAACAGGAGCCCCATAGCACAAGTCAGGAAGCAGAGTAGAAAGCCTCAGGCAGCTCCGGTCCAAAAAGTCTAAAGTCCAAGCCTGGCGGTAAGCTAATTCCCTGGATGCACTGTAGTGAGTCTCAAGTCGGTATCTGTTGTCTCATGTCTGAAGTTTAACATCTAAAGTCTCCAGTAATTAAGTCCAATAAAAGTGAAGTTTTAAGGTAGCTAGGATATTAATGATCCTCTTTGTAGTATTTGTGGTGTTTAGTTTTAACTTACCCACATCCCTGATAGGGCATTTTTTGTGGTAAACATTGATAATGTGAGGCAACTCATGTAACATAGGTATTTGTTGCATGTTACATTCATGGGTGCACTGACACCTCATGGGGCCCCTAGGTATTAGAAGATCATGGGCCCTGTTGGAAGCCAACATTAGCCACAGCAGTATAATTGTATGTGTTTATTTGAGGGACTCAAACAATGAAGAGGACAATGGAATGGAGTGGAACGTCATGGATGTAATGGTGTACAGTGCCAGCAGGAGTGGTGGTTGTTTCAACCAGCTGGTTATACAAGTCATTTGCTTTGATCCTGTCGTAAAGCCACAAAAAACAGCCCCTGCCGTGTTGTAAAAAATGGACTGTGCATTTGTGATGGAGTAATCATCCTGTCAGCCCACCAAGGTGTGGTTCTCAAGGAATCTTGAATGGACAGCTGTCAACACAATATGGGTAACAAAGAGGCTCCCCACTCAAGAAGTTATCAAAGAACAAGAGCAGATTCCAAGGAAAGTAATCCGACCTGCAGGACAACATTCAAAAACCTTGTTTGTGGATTGTCAAGGAACTGTTCTGATTGGCCATGGTGATGTCTGGGGATGGGCAATGTATGGGTTATGTGTGTGGATGACCGATATATATGTTACCGTATTTTCTGGCATATAAGATTACTTTTAAACCCGGTAAAATGTTCACAAAAGTCAGGGGTCGTCTTATACGCCAGGTGCTGAAGTCGGCCGAGACGCCCTGGGTATGGATTATCCATACCCTGGGCGTCCCGGCCAAGATTGATTTCCCCCGTCACATTTAGGACATCCCTGTGTCCCGAAAGACCTTTTTGAGACACAAGGATGTCCCGGTTACCTTTCTCGGCCCAGCGTTAACTTTAAAAACTCAGGGGCCGCCGGGAGGTAGCGCACCCAGGGAAGTCACTGACGTCACGTGTGTGCGCCCATAGAAACGGCAGAATGGAGCGAAGCAGCGAGTATGCATCCGCATGGTAAGTTACCAGTGGCACGTCATCTTCGGTGCTCCGACCACCGGTCCCGGGACTTACTGCTATGGCCTGGACCGGAGGAGCGGTGGTCGGAGCACTGAGGTGAGGCAGTACACAGGCTTACAGCCTCCAGTCATACACTGTGTATGGCTGAAGGCTGTATGTCTGTGGGGGTCACTGCCTACCTAATGTGGGGGAACTACAACCTAATGTGGGGGGAACTATACTGCCAACCTAATGTGGGGGAACTACAACCTAATGTGGGGGAACTACCGTATACTGCCAACCTAATGTGGGGGAACTACAACCTAATGTGGGGGAACTATACTGCCAACCTACTGTAGGGTAGGGGAACAACAACCTAAAGTGGGTGAACTATACTGCCAACCTACTGTGGGGGAACTACAACCTAATGTGGGGGAACTATACTGTCAACCTACTGTTGGGGAACTACTGTATACTGCCAACCTAATGTGGGGGAACTACAACCTGAACTACAACCTAATGTGGGGGAACTATACTGGCAACCTAATGTGGGGGGAACTACAACCTAATGTGGGGGAACTATACTGCCAACCTAATGTGGGGGAACTACAACCTAATGTGGGGGAACTACCGTATACTGCCAACCTAATGTGGGGGAACTACAACCTAATGTGTGGGAACTATACTGCCAACCTACTGTAGGGTAGGGGAACAACAACCTAAAGTGGGTGAACTATACTGCCAACCTACTGTGGGGGAACTACAACCTAATGTGGGGGAACTATACTGTCAACCTACTGTTGGGGAACTACTGTATACTGCCAACCTAATGTGGGGGAACTACAACCTGAACTACAACCTAATGTGGGGGAACTATACTGGCAACCTAATGTGGGGGGAACTACAACCTAATGTGGGGGAACTATACTGGCAACCTAATGTGGGGGGAACTACAACCTAATGTAGGGGAACTATACTGCCAACCTAATGTGGGGGAACAACAACCTAATGTGGAGGAACTATACTGCCAACCTAATGTGGGGGAACTATACTGCCAACCAAATGTGGGGGAACTATGCTGACAACCTAATGTGGGGAACTATGCTGACAACCTAATATGGGGGGAACAATACTGCCAACCTGATGTGGGGGAACTACGCTGACAACTTAATGTGGGGGAGCTATGCTGACAACCTAATGTGGGGGAACTATGCTGGCAACCTAATGTAGGGGGAACTATGCTGACAACCCAATGTAGGGGGAACTATGCTGCCTATCTAGTGTGAGGAAACTATGCTGCCTACCTAGTGTAAGGGAAACATGCTGCCTACCTAGTGTGAGGGAACAATGGTAAGGTACCGTACATTGCGATAGAGGGGTAGTCTTATACAGCGAGTATATCCCAAACTCTATATTTTAACTGTAAAAGTTTGGGGTCGTCTTATACGCCCAGTCGTCTTATACGCCGGAAAATGGTACTTATAGGATGATGAGATAGAGAGAGCACTTCCTGTCCCCTCTTTCTTGTACCCCTATCCCTTAATTAGTTAGAATTCCCCTTTGTATTTGTATATATGTATAGCTTGTAATAAACCCCTATAAAGATCCAGTTGTCCTCAACCAATTAGTAAGGCACCCCAAAAACAAAGCAGTTTCCACAAAATTAATTATAAAAAAATATATTATTTTTACATTTAAATGGTCCCTTTCTACATTTTTATTATTGCTGGCTACATTTTTAGTTCCCTGCCCGCCCACATGAATTGATCCCTGTTTAAAAATTTATAAAAATGTTGTTATAAAAATCTTTTCTTTTTTTATTTATTTATTTTTTGGTACCCAGCAAATTTTGAAACAACGCCAAAAGCAAAAATGCCAGAAAAAACACCAAAACGCAGGAAAAATCTGAGGCAGTTTTTCTGGCGTTTTTTGTAAAAAAAAATAAATAAATAAATGCCAGAAAAAAAACTTTCTGGAAACCTAGCCTAAAACATTTTTTTTATATTGGAAAGCAAGGAACAATTATCAGGAGCGGGGCAGGGAATGAATAGCCACCGCCAATATAAAAATGCAGTGAAAATGATTTTTTAATGTGTAATTAAATAATTTATTTTGTGTACTGTATGTATTTTACTGTATAATGTATGTATTTAACTAGCTTTTTTTAAACTATTTATTTTAGGTACTTTATAATTTACTCTGACTGCTCTATTCCCAAAAGGCTAAGTTTCCACGTTTTTTTTTTTCTGGCAGTTTTTGTAAAACTGCCACTGCAGCTTTTGAGCCAAAGTTGGAAGTGGATCCATAGTAGAAACTTAGCCTAGTAGAACAGACTCTGTTCCATGATGGGAGTAGTAGTTCAGGTGCTGAGTGACCGATGGCACCGAGTCTCACTCCTGAGACCCGTTGCCATCAAAACTTCAAAGCTGGGGAATCGGGCGGCATGTTTCTAACCTAAGCTCAGTAGTAAGTAAATTCATATTTCCCACAGAGGCCCTCTTGGTCAAATCAGTGGGGACCAATGAGGGCTTCTGCGGGAAATACAAACTTATTATAGAAGTAGGTGGGTTCTTTTAGTATCACCGCTCCCTCCAGCTGCCCGCCCCTACAGAGCCGCCTCACTCAGCGTGGCTGTCAGCCCCTTAGCCCTGCTCGCCTGTGCATCGCTCCACGCTACGTAGAGTGAGGAAATGCTGGGAGTTGTAGTACTGACTGTACGTAGTGTGGAGTTATGCACAAAAAAATTGTTCCCCACAAATTCAGGCATCCCTACTGTATCAATTATTATTTTTTTAATGGTACCCTACAAGAATCTATAAAAATAGCTATGTCCATCACTTAAGTCGCTAAAGTCAAAGAATAAAGAACTGCCTGCAAAAAATGCCAATGTTAATACCCACATGCCTTTTTTGTGGCATTTTTTTCACTCCCATAGACTTCTATTTTCCTGAAAAAAACACCATAGTCTCAACATGAGGTCTTTTTTTAAAGTAGCCCACTGAGTCTAAAAAAGCCGTAAAAACTGCAAAAGGATAAAAAAAAAAATACCAAACTGAAAAACACCAAGTGAAAATGGCATTTTTCAGTTCCCCATTGACTTGCAGCTAACATTTTGCCATGGAGTTTTTTCACATAAAAAATGCTGTACGGCAATTTTAGCCTCATTGGCCCAGATTTATCAAACTGTCAAATTCCCCCCTTTATTCCAACGCACAAGTGTGACTGAGGCCCATGCTGTATGGGTTAATTTACTAGCAGCAAATGACCTCAATTAACTGATTTGGGTCTGATTGACACCTACAAATAGTAACCCAGTGAGTGTGTGGAATATGAGGTTGGTTTAGTTACTATACTGGTATGGCTGGGCAGGTGTGGTGCGCCCTGTGCCTACTGTATTATTACTGCGCTGTATTGTCTAGGGGTGAGGATGGCTCCGGGAGCACAAATCCTATCTACGTCCCTGCACTCGTATGTGGTAGTCATGGCTTCCACTTCATGGTCTATCCAAGGGGTAAAGGGTATTCTTATGTTAGACTGACGGCATTTGGTAAGCTACAGACACTTACATTTCAGTAAACCAAGTTTTCTATATAATGTTTATGCTATTTATTTTTTTCCTATTCTAAAGACCAGCAAGGAGGAGCTCATGTGTTATCCACCCAAAGGCATTGTGGGATCTGGATTAACAGACATCCAGATGGATTTGTGGCTCTGTATGCACTTTATAATGGATGTTACGTCTATGAAGAGGTAGGTTCTGGACAGAGGTAGACTAATGCATGTTCAGTGTGGTGTTCACTTTTCTTCTAATATTAATTCTTTTATGGGCAACATTTATCATACTATTGCAGGAGGGATTGATAAATTTGTTGCACATAACCCAAAAAATAAAAAATAAAAATAAATAAATAAATCCCTTCAGAACACCAGTTTGTATAATTCCTCCTCTCCTCTGCCTTTGGAGAGCACTTTTTTTTTTTTTTTTTTTGTATTTTGAAGGGGTTTGCAACTTGATAGATCCATTACCACTGCAAAGTGAAAAATGAAATTGACTTCTCTAAGATCATTTTGTAGCTTTTTTTGTTTTCCATTTTACAGCCAAAAAAAATGTTTGTTTCTTGCTGCAGGTTTAAGTTATTGTGGATTTTCTGCAGCAGTCAATAGGGGAGATTTATCAAAACCTGTCCGGAGGATAAGTTGCCCATAGCAAGCAATCCGATCGCTTCTTTCATTTTTAACAAGGCCTCTGCAAAAGGAAAGAAGCAATCGGATTGGTTGTTCTGGGCAACGTTTCCTCTGGACAGGTTTTGATAACTCTCCCCGAATGTGTTGTGCAGCTTAAATCTGCAGTGGGAAACTCACAGAATATCAAGATGTGTAATCGCACCTTTAAAAAGCAAGCAATATTTATATTTCTCATAATGTTTTCTGCCTTTTGCTTTAGAATAACGAAGATGTGATAAGCATATTCATAGAAATAAAAAGCAATCCTGAAAATTGTACTCTCCCTCAAATGAAAACCCTGAGATGCCAAAAACTAAGAGGCAAGGTGTTTTGTTTTTTGTTTTGTTTGTGAAAAACTTAGATTCTGCAGCATGGCATTTTTGTTTTGCCCAAAAAATGCTGTGGCCAGACGTTAGCTGTAAATCATTGCGATATTGAAGAAAAAAAATTTCACTTAGAGTTTTTCAATTTGGTGTCTTTTTTTTAAATCTTTTCCCTTTTTAAAAAAAAAAATTAAAATTTTTTTTGGCGGTTTTGCAAAGTCGCAGCATGTTGAGCCTATGGCTTTTTATTTTTTCCCTCCTGAAATCGTGGCTTTTTTCTCATAGAAGTCTGAGAGTAAAAAAGAAAATAATAACTAAAAAAAAAGCCAAGAAAGACGACATGTGGGTTTTAACTTTGGATCTTTTGCAGGTGGTTTTTATGGGGAGGAGGGAGGACATGGGAAATGTAGTCTTTATGACATGGCTGCTTACTGCTACAGGTGGCAAGAGAATGGCTGGGCCAAATTTGACAAATGAGGTATCGTTGGAAAGGTCTTTGAAAGAGCTATCAAATGACTTAAACCCCTTTTTTATTTTGTGTATATATATATATTTTTTTTTTTTTTGTACCAGCGCTCTAACAATTTATCTTCATTATAACGAAATTTTAATTGTGGGCAGGCAGGGCACTAAAAATGTAGCAGACAATAATAAAAAATGTAGTGTGTGATTGTGCTTTTTTTTTTATTTATTTTTTTGGTACTACTACTCCCAGCATGGCACACACTCATCCATGATGGGAGTAGTAGTACCTGTACTAATTGACAGATCGCCCGTGTCACTTCTGACACCCGTGGGTGGCCGGCCGCTCTTCTTTGGTCCCCTGCACTACCGTGTGTGTGTATGTATGTATATATAATATATACCTATTCATATTCCCCACAGAGAGCTGTGATTGGCTGGAACCATCTAGCCAATCACAACTCTCTGTGGGAAATATGAATAGGTGTATATATACGTCAGTGCAGGGGACCATAGAAGAGCGGCTGGCCACCCACATCTATACATTATACATGAGGATCACAACGGGTGTCAGGAGTGACACCCGCTGTGATTTGTCTATTAATGCAGGTATTACAGCTCCCAGCATGGAGCAGAGTGTGCTCCATATTGGGAGCAGTAGTACCTGCAGTTAAGGACAGATCACAGCGGGTGTCCTTCATCCCTGAGATGTAGAGCGGCTTTCTCCTGCGCTCGCATCTCTGCTCTGTAGGCCGGCCGGCCACTCACTCACTCATATTTCCTCTGAGAGCGGTGATTGGCTGCCACCATCCGGCCAATCCCCACTCTGGGCAGAAAATATGAATGAGTAATGTGAATTTCTATTCACATCACTGGCCGGCCCGGAGTATAGTGCAGAGAAGCGAGCGCTGTATAGATGCGCTTTACATCTCTGCTATATTATGGACGATCGCATCAGGAGTACAGGAACTACTACTCCCATCATGGAAAAGTGTGTTCCAATGCTGGGAGTAGTAGTACTACCTATATAAAAAATAAAGAAGAAAAAAGTGGAAAAACACACTAAATTTTTATTGTCAGCTACATTTTCAGTGCCCTCCCCTGCCCGTCCACATAAATTGATCCCTGTTTAAAAAATTAACAAAAATTTTGTTTTAAAAAGTGTGTATATATACGTTTTGTTTAATTTTTTTTTCAATCACTACTGTATTTTTTTTTTTCACAACAAATTTTGAAAAAATGCCAGTTTCCACTCAAATGCAAAAAACACCAGAAAAAAGTCAGAAGCAAGAAATTGCAGGGTTTTTTTTCCACGCAAAAGTGGAAACTTAGCCTTAAAGGGTTATTTCAAGTTAAAATAGTTATCCCCCATCTGCTTAATTCAATGTCTATGGAGATAGCAGAGTACAAAGCTTGGCTACCTTTGGAAGCTCCTATAGAGAATAAATTTAGCAGTAGTGAGCACGTACAACTTGCCGTTCCAGTCATAGCAAGACCCAGGGCCTCATTCTGGAGAATGGGGGGTGCCAGTGGTCAGACTCTCTACAACTTGACACTTGGGCAATGTTCACATAGGCAAAAAATGTGTGGAATGTCCCCTGGAAAAAAAGGGCGGACATTTGGTTAATTCAATGGCACTAGGACCTCTCGGAAATGTGCCATCTCCATTGACGGCAATTCATTTTCGAGCAGAATGCACAGACATTGAACAGATTACATGTTTCTGCAGTCGGGATTTCCACAACAGATATTTCTGCAAATTCTGCAGTGTGCAGAATCTCAGAATCCTTCAGTAGGTTTGACAAAGCATGATCCTTTGGCATCGGAGACTGGGCTGCAGGGAAGTATTCAAACATGATGATGACCCCAAACACACCTCCAAGATAACCCCTGCCTTGCTAAGGGTAAAGGTGATGGACTGGTCAAGCATGTCTCCGGACCTAAACCCTATTGAGCATCTGTGAAGCATCCTCAAACAGAAGAGGGGGGGGGGGGGGGACCATGGTTTATTAGGCCCCCTCAAGGAGCTATAACACTGCACACACTGATCCTTACACTGATCATTGTTATCCTGTAGGATAACATTGATCAGTGATTCTGCAGCTTGACTGCTCCTGCCTTGATCTTAGGCACGGAGCAGTCATTTGGCGATTGGACACACAGGAGGCAGGTAAGGGACCCTCCTGATGCGTCCTAGCTGATCAGCCTGACTGAGCTGCCGGGGGTGCATTTTTTTTTTATTTTTTATTTTTTTTACAACTTTAGATGCAGCAATCAACTTTGAACGCCGCGTCTAAAGGGTTAATAGCTTGCGGCACCGCAATCAGCCACGGTTCCCAACCAATGTTAGAGGCCGGGCCCGACTCTCTATGACACTGGGTCATGGCGTGACCATGCATTATAGAAAGGGGGCGGACACTGGGTGTACATGTACGCCCTTTGTCCTTATCTTCTCTTGTCTGTCCACAGTGCTCTCTGCTGACACCTCTGTCCATGTCAGGAACTGTCCAGAGCAGGATAGATTTGCTATGGGGAATTGTTCCTGACAAGGATAAGGGAGATGCCAGCAGAGAGCACTGTGGTCAGACAGAAACATTTTAAAAGAAAAGAACTTCCTTTTGTAGTATACAGCAGCTGAAAAGTACTGGAAGGATTGGGATTTTAAATAGAAGTAATTTACAAATCTGTATAACTTTCTGGCACCAGTTGGTTGATGTAAAAATAAAATAAAAAAATTCCACTGGAGTACCCCTTTAACCCATTAATGATGCAGGACGTGTATTTACGTCCTGTGCCAGCTCCCGCAATATAACGCGGGGTCACGTGGCCAACTTTGGTTGCGGCGTCTAAAGGGTTAATACGGGATATCAGCCAAATCAGCGATGTCTGGTATTGGCCGCGGGCCCTCGTTGCTGATAGCGCACTTAGCTCCTGAGCGCGCTTCACATAATGGGAGCTGACACAGGACGTAAATATATGTCCTGTGTCGTTAAGGGGCTAAACACTGTTAAGCTGCATTCACATAACGTTTCTTACGTACGGGACCGGCTCCGGCTAGGATATGGGAAAACCGGGCGCTCCTGTATCTCAGCCGGACCCGGCCCCCATCTTTTTTATATGAATGAGCCGACTGGAGTCAGATAGTGACTCCGGTCGGCTAATTTTTGCCCTGTATCTGGTTTTGTGACCAGACTTAAAACCGGTCACGAATTAATGAATGAGATAGGGACTGGGTCTGGCTGGGTTGTGGGAATGCCCAATTTTCCCATCTCCCAGCCGGATCCGGTCCCCGTATGTAAGAAACATTATGTGAATGCAGCCTTATACAGGTTGTCCACTCAATACTTTATATTTCAGCAGAATGTCATTTCTTCAGTGTTGTTACATAAAAAGATTAAAATATATAATATTTACAAAAATCACACTTTTTGCGTCGTCTATAGTTGGCCTGTATGTAGACTGATGAATTTAACATATCTGACTGTCTAATGAGCCTGAGCACAGTGATAAATCTGGTGGATTTTGCACTGTTGAAGAAGTAGACAGTACTAGTAACTAACACCCCCTCCCCAGTATACAAGAGGCTGCACCAGATCCTACCAGTAACCTACAGTAAAGCGTCGTAAAACTGCAACTAGCACCATACAGAACCAAACATTGTAGAAATGCTTTAGAGAAGAGTTCAGCTGGGTGCAAGTAAAGAAAAGACATGAATGCCCTTCGAAGCCTAAAATATTGGCATATCTTTTTTAACATTGTGTCATAAACTATAAAGGCAGTTATTAGGTCGCTGTTTGACATACATTGCCTGAATTATAACAGTGCTATACATTGTATAAATAACACTACCCGTGTGACACACATTCCCTCTCTACAGGGAAAAGGGCAATAGATGAACATGCTGGCAACAAGACTGTCTTAGTTTCCTTCCTGAGGCCAATATACTTTCCAACTGCAGATGAGACTGAAGCTTCCAGAAAAGGTTTGTAAAATATAAATATGTGTATATATATATATTTATGTGGTACAGCATGACATTATTGAAAGGGAACCGTTCATCATCATCACTTTCATGCTGCCTGAACCATGAGTCGTCATGGCGGTCCCTGGTGGCTTCTATCTGACATCCCGGCCTGAATTACAGTATTAATAGATCTGTACTGTTTAATAGATGCCTCTCTACCAGATTAATCCTGGCAGGGCAGGCAGATGCCACTGGGGAATCCCAGATGAAAGGTTCACTTTAAAGGGGTACTCCGGTCTTAGATATCTTATCCCCTATTTGAAGGATAGGAGATAAGATGTCTGATCGCAGGGGTCCCGGAGCTGGGAACCCCCGCAATCTCTCCTGCAGCACCCCGTTACCAGCCTCGCAGAGCGAAGATCCTCGTGACATCACACCCCGCCCCCTCGATGCAAATCTATGGGAGAGGGCGTGGTGGCCATCAGTCCCTCTTCGCTCTGTGAGGCTGACAGGGGGTGCTGCAGAAGAGATTGCAAGGGTCCCAAGCGGTGGGACTCCCGCGATCAGACATGTCATCCCCCATCCTTTGGATAGAGGATAAGATGTCTAGGGCCGGAGTACCCTTTTTAAGTAAATCCTTCTTACCATGTTTCCTCTCTTATAGGGCACCCACTTCTCACCGGCCTGCTAGACAAAGAGTGGGCCAGGATAGTCCTTGTAGTCGGTCTTCTTACTGCTGTTTTAATAGCATTTTGTGTGATCAAGAGAAGATGCAACATGCCCGATGACAAACAAATTACACTGGCTTAATAAACAAGAAAAATCACTTTGCTGTCTCTCTTATAGATTTGTTTGGGAAGGGGGGGCACTGAATAATTTTAGCTTCAGGGTACATACATACACTAACAGGCCATTGAGCTTGTTGGACATCCCGTTTTGGAACCATGTGTGGTGGATGACCGGTGAATGGCGGGACCACGGGTGTAGCAGGGTAGGTGGTGGGGTTGGATGGTATTATCCCCTGGGGCAAGATGTTGTTAACTCCTAGTGTTCGTGATGCTAGTGAGGTTTTAGGGTTCCGGAACACCACACGCCCGGTTTCTCCGCTATCACAGTTGCTAGTAGTGAAATGAGTCCACAACCAGTAATGGTCAATCAGAGGCTTTACTCAGTATAAGACAGATGGAATTATCTTCACAGCTAAGGCCAGATTTTCCAGAGAGGTGGCCAGGACCCAGAAGGACCTCGCAGCTTGCTGGACCAATATACTTGTAATTAACTTGACTTGAGATTGGACTTTACTTGACTAGTTTTAGTGACAGCAGACAAAGACTTGAGACTTACTGTAATGACTGTAGCTTTTGGGGTCTTCCAGATGCTGATTAATTGCACTGAGTTCTCTGGTGTTTTCTGTGCTCAGTAGCAGATGGTAAGAGAAGAGTCAATTGTAATGGCTGCCATATATATATGACTAAAGCCCATTGGTCAATCTGTGGGTCATAGGTTAGGCTGGTGCTCTCTGGGAGAATGTGACAACAAATCATGTGACTGCATAACATGTGACAGACTTACAGGTCCTTGAGACCTCCCATAGGTCTTGTACTACCTATACATATAGATACTGGCCCTCATTTACTATTGCAAACCCAACATGTTTTGTAGGGTTGTGCACCAGATTCTGTCACATTGCGCCAGAAATTCTGTTTGCACCAGAATTGAGAGAACCTGACTAACTCTCCATTTTGCTAAGAAAACCCGAAAAGGGGGGGGGGGGGGCGCCACTGGGAAAAGGCTTGAATGCTCCCTTGCTCCCCCTCCCGTCACTGTCTCTGCTTGACTGTTAAAATATTTAATATACAATTATAACTTATGCAAGGGTATACAAGATGGCTGACAAAAGTCAAATCTAAAATTGATGCCATGACCTTTAGGGAAGTTAAGCTATAGACAGCTGAACCTTTTAGATAGCATTTCTGAGGTATGCATACCACACTATACTATTCTAAGCTAGTCACAGGCCTACCATATATGTGAAGGGTAGTAATGTCCAATCGGTATGCAAGTTAAGCATGACATCATGTATACACCCTTAAGTTAAAGATATACTCAAACCAACCCACTAGGAGGAGATATATAGAGATAAGTATATTTATGGATATAAGACTTAGTATAACCACGCTCACATATGTAAAGAACACACCCATAAGTATGGTATTAAAGACTGCAACACCAGGGGGCAGCATCATTAAGGAGACCTCACTCATTCATGGAGGACGAGGGAAGGACATCAGAACCAAGGATGAAGTAAGCAAAGAGGAAGGAGGAGGAGCCAATCCAGTCTGATGTAGAAGGAAGCCATCTTAGATGAACTTTCAATGATGGATCCAGCCCACACAACCCTCAGTTGGTGAGATTGTTCTAAGAACATGCCTGCACTTCCTATGGTTATTATTGTAATACTTTAAGCAAGGACTGTTATTTACATAAGATTTACTAGTTTGTTCTGTCTGCCATATTTGTCTATGAGCCTAATAATAAATGTCATTTTTGTTTACTTAATGCAAGTAATTTATTCCAATGTTGACTGTGTCAAATGAAATTTGACCAGTATAAGAATGTAACATTGACTGACTGGTAATCTGGAAGCCAAACCCTGTCTTAATCTCACACCTGCACACAACTTGTATGCACAGGAACAAGATTTCAAAACAGGGCTCAGCTTTCAGCTGACTGTTAATCAAACAGGGACAGGAGGTGGAAGCAAGGAGGGAACACACAGATATATGAAAGGTACATATGTCTCCTTTCCTCAGTGTCAGCAGTTTGAAATGTAAATAACAGCTGACAGATTCTCTTTAGCATCAAGAACGATACTGGATCTCTGAGATGATGTGGTATATAAAATTTTGTCCACACATTGCAAAAAATCTGCACATAATTTTTCCTCCTCGCCTTCATAGAGCCATAAAAAGCTCTTATTTTTCATCTACATATGAGGGCTTGTCTTTTGTAATGACACTTTTTTTTATTTTACCACAAAATCCTGCAGCGCAACCCAAAAAGTTATTTATGGTGGAAAATTGATTAAATCTGCAATTTTGCAGATTTTTGGGGTTTTCTTTTTTACTCAGTGCACTTTATGGTAACACTGACATTTTGTTTTTATTCTGTGGGTCAATACAACTAAAATGATGCCAATCTTTACACGCTTTTCTCATCATTGTACTATCATGGTTTCTTAACAAAATTGTTTAAAATTGTCCTTCTGACCCCTATAACTCTTTAATTTTTCCCTATATGAGGTTGTCATCTGTAGTTTTCATTGGAACCCCTTTAGCGTATGAGTTTTTAATTATGTATTTATAAAAAATTTAAAAAAATTCTGATGTGAAAATCAGTAATTTTTTTTTTAAACACCTTTCACTGTACGGGAACATTAACATAATTGAATAGAACTGACATTTCATTTTTATTTTTAACTCTTGTACATTGGGAAAGGGGGAATTTTTTTTTATTTTATTGGGAGAGGCGTTTATGCCTTTTTATAAAAAAAAATGTAAATTATACAACTATTTATTGCAATCTTTGGGTTGCAAATACTGATCAGTGCTATGGATAGGCACAGCACTGATCAGGGTTATGTGCGATCTACTTCTCTGGTTTGCTCATGAGGACAGCAGGAGGTAGCTAAGGAGACCTCCGTTCGCCGTCTTGGCTGATCTGATTTCTCCCCCCCCCCCCCCCCCCCATGGGTGATCAGCACCCGGAATTGCCTCAGATGCTGTGATCATTGACATCTGAGGGGTTAATGATGGACATCAGCGGTGATAGTAACCTGGACCTGCAGGCTATGATGCTAGCGCAGCTCCTACACTTGCTTGACAGCCAAAACGGGACCTAGGACAGAGTGTACCAAGATGTACATGTAAGTCACAGACACCCAGGGAATACCCGTATACCCTGCGTCCTCTAGGGGTTAATGCTGTTAATTTTCCACACTAATTTAAAATCTGCATTTGCAGGTTGGGGGGGGGGGGCGCCACAAGGTTAGCTCGCACAGGGCGTCTGAACACCTAAGGCCGGCTCTGACTAACTTCATCTATAGAAGCAGTCAACTGGGCAAAATGCCATTTCAGGTTACTTGAGAACGAAATTCTCAGACTCTGACATTGCAAATTCACGCCTAAAAGTCCTAAAAGTGGACCTTCAGTGGTGAATAATTCCAGGTCATCTCCAGCAAGGCAAGTCTCTGATGAATTTGCTTCCTACCTATGATGATTATTGATGCATCCTATGGGGCTGGGGTGCACATGTAGGGAACTCTATGGGTTAAAAATAAATGATCAGCCTAACCCCAAGATTTTCTCTCAATTAGCAGATGGGGTGTCCCGAAATGACATCATGGTGACACTGAACAACAGAGACTCGCCAATTCTTCTCCCAAATCAGAGCAGGGAATCCCGGAGCCATTATTGGTCTGTCAGTCAGCTGGACAGGCAAATATAACTTACGGTTTCTTCCAGTACCCCCAAAGACACAAATGTCAAATCATATAAAAGGATGCATATAACCCTAGCGCGAGTAGTGAGAAGTGTGCCCAGACTGCTGCTATATTGTACGTATAGGTCCCTGTATCTCATACAAGAAAGTGTATAATAAATATATTGAAAAGACAAAGTGCTGTGTGGGACTTATAATTATAATTTGATGAGGATAGTGTTTACCTGGAGACGATAAGTGCGATTGACAGGCAATGATAAAGAGCAAATGTGACTGGAATTTTTCAGAAGCTGAAACAATATTATTTTATAAATGTAATTGTGGTGTCCCGGTACCGGATTGAGGTCCTCAAAGTAAGAGTCCCTAGGTACCGGTGGGGTCCTTATCTATAGTTAGCCCCTAGTCACCCCTTTAGTATTTAAAATTATTCAAATTCTAAGTGTATATAATGTATGCTTACCTTGTTGTAGTGTCGCAGGACCTTCGGGTCACGTGATGCGTTCCAGAACTCTCTCTGGTTTTCTAGTTAAGGACCTTTTGGAGGTAGTCAGGTGATCACTCACCATGCATTGTAACGGTGAGTGACCGCTGACATTGGACCAATCCAAAACGTCCCTGCCCATATAAGGGAGTGGCGGCCATTAATCTCGCTCTTGTTCCTGCGCTGCTGATGAGGACGGATCTGCGCAGCTGTCATCAGCACTTGCTAGGCCTAAGCCCTGCGGCCGCGGCCATCTCTAAAAATCTGTGAGTTACTTCAATCCCTGTTAACTCCGCAAGATCACTGGACCTAAATACTCCCCTAAATCCAGCGGATCTCTGCAAGAAACCCTAATTCTAATAATTTCTGGATAACTCAATGGTCCTCAGCATCTGTCAATCACTGCCGTGCTGAATAGAGACTTTAATAAGACTGTTGCTGTTTTTGGATGTACCGCAATTACCTTAGTAAAGTTTCACGCAAGTTCAAGTTCATCTTTGCTGTGGACATTCAGTCATTTATGCACGCACCTATCGTTTCTGGGAAGGGTGGCGATAGTCCGAAGATTTACCTCCAGCGTACTAACCCTCACCCTGGAGTCACGAGTGACAAGGGTTAAATTAACCCCTTATATACCGACCCAGCAACACCCCATCTACACAACACCCCAAGGCAGTTTACCACAAAGCCTTTTGGCGTCACGAACAGGATTCGGGTGTGTGCCGACTACTGTTGCCACTAGTGAAAGTGTACGTCCCCCCCTGCCCCCAGAAAGTATCGGACTTTATTCATGTACTGTGATTTATACTAGAGTAAGGGGTTGCGCGCATGTAAAGTAAGGGGGGAGACGAAGAGTACAGCAGAGTTACAAGTTGTGAGAGAAAGAGCTGAAGTTAGTGCGGGGCCTTCCTGCACATGTGGTCCAGAGACCCCGCCCACTGAAGCCCTCTGTGCCGCGGTGGCCATTTTGTTGGAGTCTAGTGACGGAGACCAAAAAAACAGAGAGAGTTCAGCACGGGAAAAGGCGCAGAGTGCGACAACGGGTTGGAAGTTGTCAGGAGCCGGAATAGTACGGGACTCTGAGACACCAGATTGCCAAATTGAAGCCCTATATAGGGTCACTTCAGCTGCCGATCAACACACTCAAATTTCAACTAAAGGCTATTGAGTTTCAAGTCACCGCTCTCTCATTTGAAATCTACGTTCTCAAGTTGCAGATTAGAGAACTGCGTATCTCCTCAGGACCTAGGAATTCAAGATTTATTTAAAGGGCCAGCATACCGAATACAAAGAGGTCGGAATCTGCAGCGCCACAGTCCCCACCTGAGCAGCAAGGGGGTGATTCTCCAGTGACCCCACCAATGGGGGCTCCACCCCTAGTCAGAAGGGTGCTGCCACCAACACTTTCTACCTCCATAAAGACGTGCTCTCCCTGTGATTCCAGCGAGACCTTCGTCACAGGTGGAGGAGGATCCAGCAAGTCCACCTCCAGTCTCTCACTATGTATTGGGAGCCCCTGTTGCTGCACCTGTCTTCTTGGGGAATCCTGTGCTTCCCACCTACAATGGTGACCCTTTTACATTGAGAGACTTTAAAGAAAAGTTCTACAGCCTCTTTGGATTTTATGCATTACCGCCTCATCAACAGATACAGTTGCTTCTGGGACAGCTCCAGGGACCTGCCTTGGAGGAACTTCGCACCTGGACAGCGGCTGACAAAGCCACAGTTGGACAGATTTTTGAAGGACTCTCTCAGGTGTTTGAATATCATTCTCCCTCGGAGGTACGCCTCAGACTATATGAACGACGTCAGAAACCCGGTGAGACTCTCAGGGCATATGCAGTAGCTTTACAGAGCGCATTAGAGGCGGTACAGAAGTTGGACGGCATCACGCCCGATCAGGGCAACCGAGTACTGATGGACAGTTTTATAGAAGGGGCACTGAACAAATGGGACAAAGCCCAACTTAGGATGCTGGCCGTGCAAAATCCCGACATGGCTTTCCCAGCTTTTAAGAGACTAGCTGTTAAAGTGATCGAATCAGGACCCCAGACAGAGGAGGCTAGTGTTCCCGCTACAGAATCTCCGGAGCCCTCGCCCCAGCCACCTGTCCCTTCTTAGCCTGCCCTGCCAACACCTTCTTCTAGCCCTTGGACAGCTGACCTACAAGACATTAAGCAGGACATTGAGCAGTTAGCCAAGGCCTTTAAAGGGGTTCTCCACTGCTTTAACCTTCTTGGGGCAGTTAGGTAGTACTGTGGCTATATGTTATGTTATTACCCCTTTGTTTCCTGCTGGTAACGCTACTGTAGTTGGGTTATGTTTTAACTTATTTTCAAACCCGGAAGCTGGTTACTTCTTTAGTTTGCTGGCTTTTTTCGACCACTGTTTTTTTTTTTTTTTCAGCCGCCGCCATTTTTCCATCGCTACGTCACCCTGCAGGGTGTTGTTGGAGGCCGGCCTGCCCCACGCTCCGTACGTGCCCGCCTCCCACGCTGATGAATATTCCACCATCATAATCTTGGACCTCCTTCCTTTCAGCTTCTTATAAGCTGATTGCTGATTCAGCTGCTCGCAGCGAATCGGCTCCGTTGTTGGGCGCATGCGCAGTTCGTCCTCGGTCGGGAGGGTCATCTGCCAGAGAGCACCTAGCAAACCTTCGGGAGCTGTCCAGCACACAGGGACTCCCCTCTGGCAAGGTTAGTGTTAACAATACCCCAGCGCGTCAGTCCCGAAGCTGAAAACACAATGGCACATGCGCAGATGACCCTCCCGACCGAGGACGAACTGCGCATGCGCCCAACAACGGAGCCGATTCGCCGCGAGCAGCCCAATCAGCTTATAAGAAGCTGAAAGGAAGGAGGTCCACGATTATGATGTTGGAACATTCATCAGCGCGGGAGGCGGGCAGGTACGGAGCGTGGGGCAGGCCGGCCTCCAACACAACACCCTGCAGGGTGACGTAACGATGGAAAGATGGCGGCGGCTGAAAAAAAAAGTGGTCGAAAAAACCCAGCAAACTAATGAAGTAACCAGCTTCCGGGTTTGAATATAAGGTAAAAAATAACCCAACTACAGTAGCGTTACCAGCAGGAAACAAAGGGGTAATAACATATAGCCACAATACTACCAAACTGCCCCAAGAAGGTTAAAGCAGTGGAGAACCCCTTTAAAGAAATGGCTGTGCGGCCCAATCCTTCTAGATCTGCAACACTGCCACCTAAGAAACCTGACCCCCATCCTGCTGATCTACCTAATACCCCTCCTGTGAGACCACCTGTAGTTATTGTAACAAGAATGGACACTGGAAGAGCCAATGCTGGGCTTTAAAAGGGCGTCCCCTGGGGTCGAGGACCGCACCCCAGGAGTAGCTGCTGAAGGTCCAGAACTAACCAGCGACAAGAAAGGACTGTCTGTTGCTCCTTGTCCTTTATGTACAGGTGATGGTTGAAGGTATCCGGTTACAAGCTCTGATAGATACGGGGTCTCAGGTGTCCACTATTCCGCAGTTTTTTTTTTTTATAAGTATTGGGGTCCAGAAAGGTTGTGTGAACCTAAGGAAGCGGAGTTTAGAGTAATGGTAGGGAATGGGAAACCAGTACCCAGGCATGGCTACTGGGAGCCCACAGTGAAGGTGGGAGAGCATGTGTTAGAAAGGCAGGGTGTGATTGTCACCAATGTTAGGGATGAAGGGGCAGCTGACTTCATCTTAGGAATGAATATCATGAGGCACTGTTTTAATGATATTGTCTGTGCACTGCATGCATCTCTCCCTCACTTGTCATTTCCAGGCCGGCGAGCTGAACACCACCTCAAAATCCTCCAAGCAGAACAGAAGTTTGTGAATCATCAAAGAGAAATCTGTCGAGTAAGGATCCAAGATATACGTGCCGTTAGTCTACAGCCACAGAAGGAGACAGTTATTTGATGTCGTTCCCGACCCTTGGAACCCATCATACTGTAAGATTGTCCCTTGGTGTGAGCAGCTAGAAGCCTGGTAACAGTACGTAATGGGAAAGTTCCGGTAAGACTCATTAATCTCTCCGAAGTTGCCGTCCGACTACCCAAGTATACTCCTGTGGCTAAACTGCACCATTTAGACGTCAGAGATGTGGTCTCGAAGTCACAAGTGGCCCAACGAGGACCTGATCAGAATCCTGCGGAACCTTGGTGGGGCCAACTACAAATAGGAGACGAAGATACCCCCCAAGGAACAGGTGGAAGGAGTCATCCAGGTAGCTAAGAAATATCAAGAGGCTTTCAGCAAGTTCCCCACAGACTTTGGCAGGACCACGATGATCAAAGATCAGATTCTCACTGGGGACAGTCCACCCATTAAGGAGAGGCAACGCCCCGTGGCTCCTGGAATGTATCAGACCATAAAGAAGATGCTCGTGGAGATGAAAGAGGCTGATGTCATCCAAGAAAGCCAGTGTCCTTGGGCCGCACCTTTGGTCCTGGTGAAGAAAAAAGATGGGACTATCTGCTTTTGCGTAGATTACCGGAAATTGAACGACATAACTCACAAGGATGCCTATCCTCTTCCCCGTATTGAAGAATCCTTGACTGCACTGGGGTCTGCAGCCTACTTTTCCACACTGGACTTGACGAGCGGTTACTGGCAGGTGCCAATGGCAGAGGAGGATCGAGAGAAGACCGCATTTGTGGCCCCCAGGGGACTCTTCGAGTTCAAAAGTATGCCCTTTGGACTGTGCAATGCACCGGCTACTTTCCAATGCTTAATGGAGCGATGTTTAGGACATCTTAACTTCCAGAGTGTTCTGTTGTATCTAGATGACGTCATTGTCTATTCCCGGACATATCAGGAACACCTGGACCACCTGAAAGAAGTTTTCCAAGTCCTTATCCAACATGGGCTCAAGGTTAAACCCTCCAAATGTCACTTGTTGAAGCCGCAAGTACACTATCTGGGACATGTCGTCAGTGCTCGAGTCGTCCAGCCTAATCCGGACAAAGAGAGTGCTGTGAAAGAGTGGCCTAACCTCAGGACAGTGCGAGACGTCCGAAGCTTCCTGGGATTTGCTGGTTATCCCCCACTTTGCTCAAATTGCTGGGCCCTTGACAGAGTTACTGAGAGGAACTGCCCGGGAGAATTATAATGGGAGGTTACCCATACAGTGGGCCGAAGAACCAGAAGTACCTCCTCACAGAACCCCCCCCCCCCCCCTATTTTGTCGTATCCTGACTACAGCCTGCCGTTCCGTTTATATACAGAAGCTAGCTTCGAAGGTCTGGGAGCAGTCTTATCTCAGGTACAAGATGGCAAAGAGAGGGTAATTGCCTATGCAAGCCGACATCTCTGAGGCGCCGAGAAGAATGACGCTAACTACAGCTCCTTCAAACTGGAGCTCCTGGCCCTGGTCTGGGCCATTACTGAGAAGTTTAAAGACTATCTGGCTGCTACTCCCTTCACGGTCTACACTGATAACAACCCCTTGGCCCATTTGAACACTGCTAAGTTGGGAGCTCTTGAATAGCGCTGATCCTCTCGGTTGGCCAACTATGATTTCAACATCAAGTACCGCAGTGGAAAAACTAACGTTAATGCGGATGTACTTTCTCACATGGCCCCGGGGGAAGCACCTCCTGCTGAAGTTATGTGGGAAGATGTGGAGATTCCTCCCTTCTACCAACGGTTCGTGAGCCAGAGTGCTCTAACTGCCCAGGAGGGTGACGGACCTGAATCTCCCAAAGTCCCTGAAGATTTATCCACATGGAAGACTCTTCAGGATGAAAGCCGGGTTATTGGGGACCTCTTAGATTATTGCCTCCACAAAGTACCCACTCGGCTTCACAAGTCCCAAGGGGACTTTCAATTGAAGCGGCTGTGGTGACAGAGGAATCGCCTGTTCCTGCACAAGGGGTTGGTCTACCGAAATTCCCTAGACCCAGTTTCCGGAGATCGCATACATCAGATTGTGGTCCCTAGAAGAGATGCAGCCATGGTCCTGAATGCCTATCATGACCAGTCCGAACATTTTGGGGTCCATAAGACTGAAGCCACCGTCAGAAGAAGATTTTACTGGATAGGGATACGGGGAGACTTCGAGAAATGGTGCGCTGAATGCTCCGTGTGCAATGTTATCAAAAATCCCTGAAGGGACGCAAGGGCCCCTTTACATCCCATCTGTACGGAGAGGCCGAACCAGATTGTTGCCTTGGATCATGTGAAGTTGGCCCCCACTCGATCGGGCTACTGTCATGCTCTTACCATGGTGGATCATTACTCCAAATGGGTGGTCGTGGTCCCTGTCAAGGACCTTACCGCCAAGACAGCTGCTCAGCTCTTCTATCATCATTGGATCCAACCTCCTGGGGTGTCCCTAATCATTCCTCACAGAACTTTGCCAGTTGCACGACTGCAAGAAGCTCCGGACGACGGCCTACCATCCCCAAGGGAAATGCTCAGAGCTGTCTCTGTCTCCAAGCACGAAGAGTGGCCCCGGTTGTTGCCTGAACTCCTAGAAATTTACAACAACACTGTCCACTGTTCTACAGGGTATACGCCCTTTTTACTGATGATGGGCCGACATGGCCAATTGCCAAAGGATCGGACCTTCGGGCTGGAGGCACCTTTCAACAATTCCTCTCAGGTTTCCCAAGGTTGGGTGTCGGAGCATCAACGAAGAATAGAGGAGGCCAAAAACATTGTTGAGAAGAAAATGGGTGAAGTTCATGGGCGCCAGCAGAAAGATTATAATCGACATGCTTCGGCTCAGCCCTTACAGCTTGGAGATAAGGTGTGGCTCCGAAAGTTCCCTAGAACACATAAATTGGACTCATTGTGGGAAACGGAACCATATACCATTACTGCAGTCCCTTACCCTGAAACGGATGTATATGAAATACAGAAAGAAGGGTTCGAGCCGCAGGTGGTCCACAGAAACAGAATAAATGTGTGCCTGAAAGACATACTTGGTCCACCTCCTTCTACTCCACCTCCAGCAAGGCCAGTGAGAGAATATGTACCGGGAGAAGGAATTCATCCCACTATGGACGTTCCTTTGTTCCCATCTAAGCAGCCTACCATGTATTGAGGTATAGCGTTTCCAGCTCCATCCAGCCAGCCGCCATTGGTTGCTCCGCCCAGTCAGGTGCCAGTAGCTGTTCCACCCAGCCAGTTACCAATAGCTGTTACTCCCTATCAACCACCATTGGTTGCTACACCAAGCATCAGTCCTGCTCCTGTGGCTGCTCCAAGTCTTGATGCGCCTTCTCCCCCTGACTTCAGAGAACCTCCCAGTCCAACCGAAGATATTGCTTCGGTTTCCAGCCCTCCAGCTGGTCCCTCGGGGAATGAAGTTCTTGCAGAATCACCAAGTGAAGGGACTCCTGATGAAGGGACTCCTGAGGTTGTGTTGCGGCGGTCTCAAAGGACTACACAGTGTAAACTACCCCTAAGGTACCAAGATTCACATTCAGTGCCTGCTCACATAGTACCTTTGATAACTCACTTCAATGCCCTACCTATAACTTTTCAGTACTCTAGACTACTCCCTTAAATGTACTACTTCAGTACATACACAAAAACAAAATGTATCTCACATTTCAAGAAACACTTAGGAATTGTAGCCTATTGATACCCAATTCCTGCCACTGTTGGGTACACTCCTATTTCTCTTCTCTGTATTACGTGTGTGAGATGCTCTACCTGGCCAGTAGGTTCTCTTGCGAGCTAAAAATGAAACACGTAATTCTAAAGGTAACCTAGGTAGGTTATGTTGAAGTGCTCTAGGGGTAAGTAGCGTGTAGCCGATAGACCCTAGCAGCCAAACTTACTGTGACCTAGCTTCCGGCTAGCCAGTAAAACTTTCGTGTACGAACAGGTGACTCATTGTGGCAAAAAAGAAAAAATGTGTGAGATTCCAAAATGTTTAGTCAGCTTGAAGCTAAATGTATAGAGAGCTGTACTAATGTCTAGCCTCATAAAATGTGTAAGAGAGCTAAAACAAAATGTCTTAGGAGCTAGCCACTCAATGTCAGATAGCTGCCTAATTGTTTAGTAAGCTTAGAATATATAGTGAGCTTGATTAAAATGTCTAAGAAGCTAGAAACTAAAGGTCTAGATAGCTTCATAATTGTCCAGGAAGCCTTTATAAATGTCTAGTTAGAATACTAGTTTAAAAATGTCTAATAGGTTTAAAAGTACCTAATGTGTATAAAAGTTTTGTCAGGATATAGAATCTATCTAGTTAGCAATCCTGTTCTGACCTGCCCTAGTCCCTCTGCCTTAGGGGACAGGCGTCGGGGTCGACTTGTTTTAAGTAAGGGGGTTTGTGGTGTCCCGGTACCGGATTGCATCCGTTACCTTGTGGTGAGGTCCCCAAAATCAGAGTCCCTAGGTACCGGTGGGGTCCTCATCTATAGTTAGCCCCTAGTCACCCCTTTTAGTATTTAAAATTATTCAAATTCTAAGTGTATATGTATATAATGTATGCTTACCTTGTTGTAGTGTCGCAGGACCTTCGGGTCACGTGATGCGTTCCAGAACTATATGGTTTTCTAGTTTAAGAACTTTTGGAGGTAGTCAGGTGATCACCCACAATGCATTGTAACAGTGAGTGACAGCTGACTTTGGACCAATCCAAAACGTCCCTGCCCATATAAGGGAGTGGCTGCCATTAATCTCGCTCTTGTTCCTGCGCTGCTGAGGACGGATCTGTGCAGCTGTCATCGGCACATGCTAGGCCTAAGCCCTGCGGCCGCGGCCATCTCTAAAAAAACTGTGACTTACTTCAATCCCTGTTAACTCTGTAAGATCACTGGACCTAAATACTCTCCTAAATCCAGCGGCTCTCTGGAAGAAACCCTAATTCTAATAATTTCTGGATAACTCAATGGTCCTCAGCATCTGTCAATCACTTCCTTGCTGAATAGAGAATTTTGTCAGGCCCAAGGCCTGATTATTAAAATCCTATATGTGTATTATAATTATAACTGTGTGTGATGAATTGTCCAGGACATGGGTGAGAGGTCATTCAGACGGTGTGTCCTTTTGTGTATTGCATTTTATTGGGGGAGTCTGGCTGTGTGTTTACATCTCCTTTTGAAGTCATGCACCCTGGTCCCATCATATAATCAACCAGATAAGAGGGCCAGGAAGAGAGATGCCCCCCCTGGTGGGATCAGAGGGGAGGGGGGAATGGAGTATCCCTCCAAAAAAGGCATATATAATATTTAACAATGCTAGACTCAGGGTGTTCAAGGCTGGGCAACAAGCTGACAAGACCATCCTAAGAAAAGCTGGAACTCTCTCTTGGAACTGCTATATCATAATGCTGTAAGAACTTCATCTTTTGTTTTCTGAACTTGTCTTGCTAAACTGTTTTATACATTTTTGTAACTGTATGTCATTTGTTTCTGTATTTTTATATAGTCAGCACTGTGATACCTTTTATCAGATTAAATGTTTAATTAATCAGCTCTGGTCTTTGATCTCTAAATAGATGAGCTCACCTTTCTGAAGGAGGCTCTGGTAAAACACGTTTATCTAAGGGTTAATTTGGTGACTTGCTGGGACTAGTAGTGGATACCCAGAGGTCTGGCGGCTTTAACCCTTGCACCATCACACTCTCTCTAGCGTCTTAGCTGGACCGATAGGGTGTGATCGTGACAACTTTGTTAATAAGACTGTTGCTGTTATTGGATGTACCGCAAATACCTCAGTAAAGTTTCACGCAAGTTCATCTTTGCTGTGGACATTCAGTCATTTATGCACGCAACTATCATTTCGGAAGGGTGGCGATAGGCCGAAGATTTACCTCAGCGTATTAACCCTCACCCTGGCGTCACGAGTGACAAGGGTTAAATTAACCCCTCATATGCCAACCCAGCAACACCCCATCTACACAACACCCCAAGGCAGTTTACCATATAATAAAATGTAATCATATAAAATTATAGGATATTAAAATATTTCACTAAAAGAAGGTGCATGCCTGACGCATAAGGTGCACAATAGAGCTCAAGACAGCGATTAAAGTGCGTATAGGAATGTAGTAATTGGAGGTATCTTAATGGAACTAAGCAAAAGAACGAATTGAGCAACCTAGTATAATCAGCCAGGTTAGCAAGTAATACACGGGTGTATGATGAGTATACACTTGCTTACATGTATTGTATAAAGCAGCTGTTCCTACAGCATATTTATCCTTTCCATTAATGTTCTATTTCCAAAGTATACGATCTATCCCACCTCTATACAGAAGGATGCTAAAAGACGAGAGGAGTTAGACTTCAGTTCAGATTAGTGACATGCAATATCTGCAGGTACAGTTCAGGCTAGAAACAAACAATATCTTCCAGTGGACAATAGTACAATTACACAGGGTATTCGCGCAACTCCGACGTGTGCTCGGCACCTGACATCTGAAGCGGCGTGTCCGTTCTGTGCTTCCTGTGATCCGGGTGTATGCTTTTGAGCTTGCGGTACAGTGGAGATTCGCAAGATAACGGGAGTATGCCCCGGCCGGTGGCATCACAACCATGGGATCTACGGCTTTAGAGTATGCCTGGTGGTTCCGGCAGTTTCAGTGACGTTACTACAGGGTTCAGCAAGGGCCAAAAACCACTCCAACGCGTTTCGGAGCCAATACACTGGTCTCCTTTGTCGGGGATGTGAGAGTAGACCTCATAGTTGCCTTATATACACTCGCAAGCCATTCTCCTTATCTCCCTGCCAAATAGTACTGCTATTTGTGATGTATTCGATCCAGTGTCCATCTGAATAAATCCAATGTATACAGCAGACAGTTATTTATGCCAATATTTTCTTGTATGCATAATTTGTTGGGTGTATATATATATATATATATATATATATATATATATATATAAAAAGACCAGTTTCTATTAAAAAAAAACACCTCTCAAATTACCCATTAAGCCCGTGAGGAATCATTGTATTCAAGTTAAAAATCCATTTTGATTCAGCCCTGGACATTTGGGCTATGAAGTTCCCTCCCCGCAAGTGGGGTGGGGGGTTCCCTATTCCAAAGAAGCGGGTTCCCCTGGGATTTTTTGAATATCTTTATAGTGGAGGGATAGTGGGTGTCCCTCATACCCATTTTGTATATTTGTGTTCTCCCAGTTGTACTTTTCATGCTCTCTTGGTGCGACCAACATATAATTTTTCACATGGGCAACAAATGGCGTAAATGACTCCACAGGTGGTGCAATTTAATGATTATTTTATATTTAGTTTTTTCATTATTTTTATTGTTGTTAGTAAACATGGTAGGGGTCATGTTTTGGGTTGCTGTGCAGGCCCTGCATTGTTTACAAGGGAACAAAAAACTATTTTAATGGGTAAGAACTCAATGTTTTGGGCCTTCTTGAATACAAAGGATGGAGCCGATGGTATATATTCTCCTACGATTTTATCCTTTTTTAATATGCCCCAGTGTTTTTTCACTATTTGTTGGAAAAGGAAACTGTGTTTGTAAAATTTAGTAATAACTGGTATTTTCAATATGGTAGTGTTCTCGTTTTTGTTTCCTTGTCTGTTTGGTTCCTTTTCTTTATGTAGAATAGTGTTTCTGTCTATTTTTCTGACTTCAATTATGTATTTTTGTCAGATGTTTTTCCTTGTATCCTTTATTAATGAATTTTCTCTGTAAGGCGCGGGCTTCATCATATTGATCCAAATCCGAGCAGTTTCTCTGTAGTCTGAGGAAATGACTTTGTGGAATATTTTGCAGCCAGATTGGCAGGTGACAGCTGTCTGTCTGTATATAGCTATTGCGGTCTGTTTTTTTGTGGTAGGTGCTAGTGGGGATTTTATGATCAACAATACTAATGTTAAGATCCAAAAAGTTAACCAATGTCTGGCTATAATGGGCCGTGAAGGTTAAAAAATATTAATTTTCATTAATTTCCTCAAAACGTGACCATACTGGGTTCCCCCTTGCCAAATAAAAACAATGTCCTCTATAAATCTTCGCCAGAGGACCAGGTTTGCGCCCAGATGGCCCCCGAGGTGGATAGTTGTTTGTTCCCAGAGGGCCACATATAGGTTTGAATGACTGGGCGCAAACCTGGTCCCCATAGCGGTAAATAAATGTGTTTCAGTATAAAAGAAATGCACTACATTCCTATAAGCACTTTATCGCTGTCTTGCGCTCTATCGTGCACCTTATGCATCAGGTATGCACCTTCTTTTAGTGAAATATTTTAATATCCTATAATTTTATATTATAACTTTTTTATTATATTGATATATTATTGTTTCAGCTTCCAAAAAATTCCAGTTACATTTGCACTCATTGCCTGTCAATCGCACTTATCGTCTATAGGTAAACACTATCCTCATCAAATGATATTATAAGTCCTACACAGCGCTTTTTGTCTTTTCAATATATTTACAGATGTCAAAGCCATAGCCAGACTGCCTCACTGGCCCAGGTGGAATTGGTTTTCTTTACACTGAGATAATAAAAAAAAAAAACATCTGATCCCCTATCCAAATGTCCAATATATCACAATATATAGCACAATAATTATTAGAGAAACCAAACCAATACTTCATACCTTTTTAAAATCCGTGTGTACTGAAAATCTAAAAATGGGTCTAGTCAGGAAAGGGTTATTAAAACATTGGTCTTAAAGCGTTATTTAAAAAAAACTTACAAAGTTTTGTTTGCACCGGGTTTCACTCCTAAGACCCACTATGACTGATAGTTATTAGCCAGAGAAGTGCGCAGAATTGTCCTCCACTCCCAGGCAGATTAGCTGCATAGACTTCTAAAGCAAAAGGGTTGGATTTGATTGCCAGCCAAGGAGTGAGCAACGCGCTGCTGAAAACTTCCCCAGATTTTAACTAGCGTTTCCAGCAAATCTCAGGAGTGATGAGACCTGGTGTGATCAAAACTTTTGACATGTTTTAACAACATGTAAAAAGTTGTTTTTATGTTATTAGCCCCTTCAGGACATCAAGGGTAAATGTATGCCCAATTCCCACTCTCGTTGTATAAAGCCCACTCAGGAGCTGAGCCCGCTTTATACCTGGTGGGTCCTGGTTGCTATAAGCAGCTAGGATCCATGGCTACAGACAGATATTGCTGACCAGGCTGATGTCGGGCATTAATCTTTTAGATTGTGGTATTTAAAGGGGTTATCCATCATAAGGTGATTTTAGTACGTACCTGCCAGACAGTAATGGGCATGCTTAGGAAGGATCTGCACCTGTCTTGGGGGTAAATGGCTATGTTATGGGATTACCATAACACTGTGGCTAGCTTTTTGTGAACTTGTATTTCCTGTTTTACTTATGTTTTTTTGACTACAAATCCCACAATTCCATTTTCCTCCATCCCACACATCAGCCACCCCACCCAATGAAACATAAATGAGCTGCAGACCTGTGGTTTTCAATCAGGGTGCCTACATTAGTTGAAGATTGATCTCTCCACCCATTGAAGCAGACAGGCTCCCTGTCATCAGCTGACTAGTGAGTGAGGTCTCGGCCGCATTGCAAGCTGGGAAAAATCCGAGACAACAGTCATTTTGTATGCTTGTAAAAATAAATATTTGGGGTAAAATCACAGAAGAATTGTGAGAAAACCGTCACACACAGGTACAGACACTATATTATGAACTACACTAACTTTACAGCCCCTGTAGCATAGTCCAAATAAAAAAAATTCCTGGAATACCCCTTTAAAATGGGAAAGTAACGTTGCCAGCTGTCTCAGGGAGCTGATTTGGACCACTATGATAAAATAACAGGCAAGTTACTTTGGACACATCCGTCCACGGAACCTAGTCGATCCTAGCAGGGAGGCGGCGGATGACTACAAGGGGAGCCATTAGGCGCTTTGTCAGGCCGCTGAGACTCAGCGGCCTGATGGCACGATACGGACCGTGGCCTGGTGTCTGAGCTCCCCTTGTAGTCATCTGCCGCCTCCCTGCTAGGATCAACTAGTTCCCGTGGACGGATGTGTCCAAAGTAACTTGCCTGTTATCTGATACGGTGAGCCCTCCGCTATTTGCTTTTCTATGTGAACATATATTGAAGTCTATCTGTTTGGAGCGTGCAGCGCCACCCAGGTGTCTTCACCTACCCAGTACCTGGCTGAACCTGTGTTAACGACAGTGCTAGCTACAAACTTGCTGTTCTTTAGTGAATATAATCTATAATTTTTGTTTCGTGATCAGGGGCCTGCGGATAGGGTATACTTGTAATACATCTTGAATACATTAATCTACCTACATTATGGCCAGGGGCCCATAGATATGACATGCCCACAATTTTGTAAGCCCTAGAACTACAAGTGATATATTATTCTCTATACCTTTATTATCCTTGATGGCTTATAATTATATTTAATAATTACATTTACATTCTTACATATTTATTTTTTCATAGGGTATATGCGATCATATCTCTTGTGACAACTTCATTATTCATGCTATTCCCTTATTATTATCAACTTTTTACTAATACATTTTTTGCATGCCCCACACTATATTATTAATTTCTGTGGTGAGCTTGGGGGAATGTAGGGTGAACAGGGGTGATGCAGAGTAGTGTTGCAGTGTGTAGCATTAACCCTTGATTGTCGTGATGCCATGGTGCGGACTTTCTCTATTTATATAAATGTTCTACCACCACCCGTCCCAAGAACGATAGGGAGGAATAAAGGATTGTCCACAGCAGGAGTAGTAATAAACTGGAAATAACTTTACTGCAGATTTTATGCAGATGATGATAACAAACAGTCTTTTGCAAGAGGACCGGGACTTAGGCTCCTCACAGGTTGGCTGGGGCTTTGAGGTAAAATAAGCTTTGATTTTTGCTGTATGCTGTTCCACTGAATTTAGGGGTATGTTTAGGTTCCGTAGTCACGTAGGATTGATGGGATTTGAGTCGGATTAACCCTCACAGTTTAGAATGTGCTGAAGTGGAAGGCTTCAGGCCTAGCTTGTCTTGTAGCTGTGATCACAGATCTGCTCAGTTTGGTAGTCTGGAACTAAGAGAGAGATTATTGGATGAAGCGCCCTTATATACAGAAGGGGCAGGATCAAAGCTTGTTGGTCCCCAAACCTGTCAGTCCTAAACCAGGGCATTATGGTTACATCACATGACCTAAAGGTCCTTGAACATTAGCATAACACAATTCTCCATAAATCACGTGACCAACGGTCCTGTACATAAATTACATTATAATAAAATATATTAAATATATAAATAACACAATGAGGTGACTAGGGGTTAACCCATCAGGAAAGCTCCACCAGCATGGAGGAACTCTGAGTGTGGGGACTTACAAAAAAGGTACGGGACCCAGTCCAGTATCGGGACACCACATTTCCTTTTTATCTGATTACTATTCAACATATCATCATTATTTATTGATCATTAATATATGATTTTTCACATTTTTTTTCACACTTATCTTCTCAATATTTATTAAATTGATTCATTAAACTTTACCAGCACAACTATACACATATGTTACATACTTTTGCATTCATGCACCTCATCACTATATTCTGTGTATATATATATGTATTGTACTTTAACTTTTTACTTGTCCCATTATCATTTTTCTTTTCCCTCATTTTATGCAATACATTATGATCATCTGTTTGGTATATGTGACCCAATACTAAATATGCTCCCCCATATCTTATGCAGTATTTAACAAAATTATTATTTTTCATATGCACTTTATATAATTGGGGGCCTGCTGTCCTGTCCTGCTACACCTAATTCAGTTGCTCCTCCATCTGTGGTTTGCTACCCTCCATTACCTATGTTTGGTTATTTATTCATGTATTTTGGGTATGACTGCACTGACTGATCTTTAAGTTTATGTCAGCACTGTGCACTTTGGAGTAGCAGCATTGTTATATTTATCACTTTTGCAGGACAGGAGTTGGGGACTTGGAGGGGGTTCATGGCCCCTCCCCATGTTGTGCTTTTGCTCTTTCATGAGCGATTTTAATTGGTTTTAGATGTCCTTTGCCATCCTATATAGTGATGGTATGTTTGTATTTTTTCTTGCATTTTTTGTATAATAAAGATAATTTGATTACTCAATTTGCTTTGGGTGTATGTACACCTTTTTATGCAGCAATCCTTCTTCTTCTTTATTTATATGGTATTTTTTAGCTGTCAGTAGTACCCCGGTTATTACATTGGATAGGTTAAGTCCCCCTCACCCCTTCTTTTGTGCGCCATCTGCAATGCGGCACTTGTAATGGATGTTCAGATCGTCCACGGCATGCCATGGGGATCTGATCATCCAAGATGGCAGACAGAGGTCCATTCATCTGCTTCAGCCGTCATCCCGGGGTCTATGCATATGCATTGCATTGAACAGTATTGGCAATCTAAGGGCTGCTATTGATAATCCCCTATAGGGACAGAAAGTGTTAAAAAAAAGATGTGAAAAAGCCCCTCCCCAATAATAATAATAATAATAAAAAAAAGCCTTCATATGCTTCTGTGAATGGAAATATAAAAGGGTTATGATTTTTAGAAGGTGAAGAGGATAAACTAAAATGGGGGGGAAAAAAACAAAAAAAAAAAACAAAGCTGTGTCCTTAACCCCTTGAAGGAGTAGTCCAGTGGTGACCCAGTGGTGAACAACTTATCCCCTATCCTAAGGATAAGTTGCAGATCGCGGGGGGTCCAACCGCTGGGGCCCCCTGCGATCTCCTGTACGGAGCCCCGACAGCCTGCGGGAAGGGGGCGTGTCGACCTCCGCACGAAGCGGTGGCCGACACGCCCCCTCAATACAACTCTATGGCAGAGCCGAAGCGCTGCCTTCTGCAATCTCCGGCTCTGCCATAGAGATGTATTGAGGGGGCGTGTTGGCCGCTGCGTGCGGGGGTTGACACCCGCTATCTGGCCGGAGAGCCTGGCCCCCGTACAGAGAGATCGCAGGGGGCCCCAGCGGTTGGACCCCCCCGCGATCTCAAACTTATCCCCTATCCTTAGGAAAGGGGATAAGTTTTTCACCACTGGACTACCCCTTTAAGGACTTAGCGTTTTTCAGTTTTTGCATTTTTGTTTTTTCCCCATTACCTTTTAAAAATCATAACACTTTCAATTTTTTCCCTAAAAATCCATATTATGGCTTATTTTTTGTACCACCAATTCTACTTTGCAGTGACATTAGTCATTTTACCCAAAAGTCTACAGCGAAACGGAAAAAAAATTCTTTGTGCAACAAAATTGAAGAAATAATGCTATTTTGTAGCTTTTGGGGGCGTCCATTTTTACGCACTGTATTTTTTGGTAAAAATGACACTATCTTTATTCTGTAGGTCCATACGGTTAAAATGGTACCCTACTTATATAGGTTTGATTTTGTCATACATCTGGAAAAAAATCATAACTACATGCAGGAAAATTTATACATTTAAAAATGTAATCTTCTGACCCCTATAACTTTTATTTTTCTGCGTACGGGGTGGTTTGAGGGCTCATTTCTTGCGTCGTGATCAGAAGTTTTTATCGGTACAATTTTTGTTTGGATCGGACTTTTTGATCGCTTTTTATAAATTTTTTAATAGTATAAAAAGTGACCAAAAATACGCTATTTTGGACTTTGGAATTTTTTTTTACGTGTACGCCATTGACCGTGCGGTTTAATTAACTATATATTTTTATAGTTCGGACATTTACGCACGCGGTGATACCACATGTTTATTTTTATTTACACTGTTTTGTTTTTTTATGGGAAAAGGGGGGTGTTTCAAACTTTTATTAGGGAAAGGGTTAAATCACATTAACACTTTTTGGTGTCCCGGTACCGTATTGCATACCGTACTTTGGTTAGGGGTCCCCAAAGTCAGAGTTCCTAGTAACCGTGGGGTTCCGCTTCTTTAGTCATCCCCTAGTCACCCCTCAAATAGTTAAAATATGGCTAAAATAAATGTAAATACTGTATAGAAAGTATATACTTACATTGCATGGCGTCGCAGGGCCTGCGGGTCATGTGACTGTGGTTTAGTCTCTATGGTAGGTAAAAGGACCTTTTTGGAGGTTCTGCGTCGTGTGATACCTACAATGCCTTGTAAAGCTGATTGACAGATGGTGTGGACCAATCCTAAAATGGCCAGCCCCTATCCATATAAGGGAGCTGCAGCCAATGATCGTTCTTCTTGTTCCTGCGCTGCAAAGCAAGCAGCATCTCTTTGCTCTTGGGTTGCTAACACTTCATGAGGTAGGACCTCCCCAACTTGCAAAGACAAATACTGGGCCCAAGCCTGCCAGCCTTGACCTGAAACGAAACAGTGAGTTCTTACAACTTCCTATGCTAGCGAGACCTCTGGACCTAAACATAACCCTAAATCCAGCGAATCTGCGCATACTAAATCCTACTAAGCTAAAGAACTCATACGTCAATCTCAGCTAAGCTGTGCATGGACTCTGTTATAAAGACTATTCCTGTATTCGCACGTTACAGAAAATCTTCAGTAAAGTTTACGCAAATTTTCAGCAAAGCTCTGGTTGTGGACAATACTTTATGCTACATCTCCCTATCGATTTTGGGAAGGGTGGCGATAGGCCAAGCATCACAGTATTAACCCTCACCCTGGCGTCACGACTGACAAGAGTTAATTATAACCGTGATATACCTCACAGCAACACCCCAACTGCCATACACCTCCCCCCCCCAAGGCACCACACTTTCTTTTCTTGCAGTATTATATCTCCCATAGGGGACTATAACAATTCACGCACTGATCTTTTACACTGTTCACTGGCATGTATTAACACGCCATTGATTAATGTTATTGGTGCTTGACTGCTCCTGCCTGGAGCAGTCATTCGCTGATCGGACAACGAGGAGCCAAGTAGGGATCCTCCTGGTGTCCTGTAAACTGTTCAAGACACCGCGATTTCATCACGGCGGTCCCGAACAGCCGGACTGAGCTGCTGGGATACTTTCAGTTTCACTACAGACGCGGCGGTCAACTTTGATCGCCGCATCTGAATGGTTAATCACAGGGCATCACCGCGATCAATGATGTCCTGTATTAGCTGCGGGTCCCAGCCGTTGATGGCCGCCGGGACCGACATGATATGACGCGGGAGCTTGCGCAGGACATAAATATACGTCCTGCATTGTAAGGAGTTAAAGGGGTACTCCGGTGGAAAACTTTTTTTTTTTTTTTTTTAAATCGACTGGTGCCAGAAAGTTAAACAGATTTGTAAAATTACTTCTATAAAAAAAATCTTAATCCTTCCAGTACTTATTAGCTGCTGAATACTACAGAGGAAATTATTTTCTTTTTGAAACACAGAGCTCTCTGCTTACATCACGAGCACAGTGCTCTCTGCTGACATCTCTGTCCATTTTAAGAACTGTCCAGAGTAGGAGAAAATCCCCATAGCAAACATATGCTGCTCTGGAAAGTTCCTAAAATGGACAGAGATAAGTTTTAGACCGTGGGGGGTCAGACCGTTAGTAACCCCCACCCCGGATTTCCCGTACCGGGCCCCGGCTCTCCGGCCAGATAGCACGAAGTGGCGTCTGACACGCCCTCTCAATACAAGGCTATGGCAGAGCCGGAGATAACCAAAGGCAGTGCTCCGGCTCTCCCATGGAGTTGTATTGAGGGGGCGTGTTGGCGGCCACTTCGTGTGGTGGTCGATACACCCCCTTCCCGCAGACTGCCGGAGCCCCATGCAGGAGATTGCGAGGATCTGAAACTTCTCCCCTGTCCTCATGATAGGGGATACATTTTCCAATACTGTAAATCTCCTTTAACCTCTTAAGGACCAAGGACGTACCGGTACGTCCTTGGTCCTGCTCTCCTGATATAAAGCGGGGTTACACAGTAACCCCGCATCATATCACGGCGGGCCCGGCGTCATAGTGAAGCCGGGACCCGTCTCTAATAGCGCGCAGCGCCGATCGCGGCGCCGCGCGCTATTAATCCTTTAGCCGCGCGGCTAAAAGCGATAGTTGCTGGCTAGCTCAGTGGGCTGTTCGGGATAGCCGCGGCGAAATCGCGGCATCCCGAACAGCTTACAGGACAGCGGGAGGGCCCTACCTGCCTCCTCGCTGTCCGATCGCCGAATGACTGCTCAGTGCCTGAGATCCAGGCATGAGCAGTCAAGCGGCAGAATCAACGATCACTGGTTTCCTATGAGAAACCAGTGATCAATGATGAAGATCAGTGTGTGCAGTGTTATAGGTCCCTATGGGAGCTATAACACTGCAAAAAAAAGTGGGGAAAAAAAGTGAATATCATTTAACCCCTCCCCTATTAAAAGTTTGAATCACCCCCCTTTTCCCATAAAAAAAACACAGTGTAAATAAAAATAAACATATATGGTATCACCGCGTGCGGAAATGTCCGATTTATAAAAATATATCATTAATTAAACCGCTCGGTCAATGGCGTGCGCGCAAAAAAATTCCAAAGTCCAAAATAGTGCATTTTTGGTCACTTTGTATATCATTTAAAAATGAATAAAAAGCAATCAATAAGTTCTATCAATGCAAAAATGGTACCGTTAAAAACTTCAGATCACGGCGCAAAAAATGAGCGCTCATACCGCCCCATACACGGAAAAATAAAAAAGTTATAATGTCAGAAGATGACAATTTTAAACGTATTAATTTTCCTGCATGTAGGAAGTCCGACAAAATCAAATCTATATAAGTAGGGTATCATTTTAATCGTATGAACGTACAGAATAAAGATAAGGTGTAATTTTTACCGAAAAATGTACTACGTAGAAACGGAAGCCCCCAAAATTTATAAAACGGCGTTTTTTTTTTTCAATTTTATCGCACAATGATTTTTTTTTCCGTTTCACCGTAGATTTTTGGGCAAAATGACTGACGTCATTACAAAGTAGAATTGGTGGCGCAAAAAATAAGCCATCATTTGGATTTTTAGGTGCAAAATTGAAAGAGTTATGATTTTTTAAAGGCAAGGAGCAAAAAACGAAAATGCAAAAACGGAAACCCCCCCGGTCCTTAAGGGGTTAAGCATACTAATTTCCTTACAAATTTTTTTTGAAAGAAGTAAAATACAATAACAGCTATATAAATTGTGTATTGTTGTAATTTTATGGACTTACAGAGTATAGATAACGAGTCATTTTGATGTCTTTACAAAGTACAATTGGTGGCACAAAAAGAAGCCCTCATATAGATCTGTAGGTGGAGAAAAACTATTTGAAGGAAAAAACAAAAGTGCAAAAAAAATAAAATAAAGCCTTTTAATTCCCCAATGTGAGAACATAGCCTAAACAGACTTCAAAATGTTTACTCGAAAAAAATAAAATAAAATAAATACAAATAATTAGGCCACAAGTGTGGAGAGCATAACGGGAGTTGTAGTTTTGCAGTTACACAGCCACTTCTCTCCAGCAGATGGCACCAAAGGGCCTTGAGGAAGCACTGAAATAGCTTGCTGATTGGCTCTTGCTGAAGAGCCAATCACTGCGCTCGTTTCTACTTCACCATCCAATCGGATCGTTCTCTTCTAAACGGAAGTAGCGCGACATTTAAATCTCTCTCTAGAGAACGGTGACCGGGTGAGGCGGCGGCGGTGACGATCGGACGGTAATAATAAGGTGACCCGGGACTATAGCGCCCCCTGTTATGTGTCTGTGTTATTTTACCATTATGTGATCCTGTATCGTGTGTATTGATGGGTGTCTACGAGTGCAAATGTAGCAGAGCTCAATTGGTTCTGAACCTGACCGAACTTCCTGTATTCTGTGTTTTTCCATAGGATTTCCTAACCAGTGTGCCTCCATCTGTTGCAAAACTACAACTCCCAGCATGCCCTGACAGCCTAAGGCTGTCAGGGCATGCTGGGAGTTGTAGTTTTGCAACAGCCAGACTGGGCAGCACCAAAGTAAACCTAATAAATTAGAGACAGAGCCCTTTATTGTAAGTCATCCCAAAGGTGCTGGATGGGGATGAGGTCCGGGCTCTGTGTGGTCATGTGATCCCATACCAGAGTCCCCCTCATTGACCTGACTTTGGGCACTGGGGAACAGAACAGGCCGCTGGAGCCCAAAATGATACCACACAGTTGTCCACAATGTTTTCACTAGAACTACACCTCTCCAACGCTTGGCATTGTGCCTACTGATTTGAGACTGGCATGTAGCTGCTCGGCCATAGACACCTATGCCATGAAGTAGTGCTGGGCGGTATACCGGTCATACCGAATACCGACATTTTTGTCCTGCTCGATATGAATTTTTCCCATACCGCAATACCGGTTGGGCCCCTCCCCCTCGGGAATGAATGAATTATCAGCCGCAGCACGCTGTCCCCATATTGGGGAACTAATCATATGTGACCCGGAAGTGCTGTTCTGCCTCCCCCCAATTATCAGCCCAGCGCTGCGCTGCGCTGTCCCCATCGAGGTATTAATCACATATCACCTGCAAGCGCTGCCCTCCTCGTCCTCCTGTTTGTTGCGGGCCGCTGGTGCTGGAACTCTGTACGCTGTATCCCTATGCCCGTGCTGCAAAAGATAAACAAAATAAACTTTAACACACCTTCCCCCCCCCCCCCCGTTGGTCCGGACCTGCTTCCTGGGGATGGGAACGTCGGACAACGGTCAGCCTATCAGCAGCCGCAGCGATGTTCCGCCTCGGCCAGTGATAGGTTGAGCGCACTGTCATGTAAGAAGCCGGCTTCTTACATGACAGTGCGCTCAACCTATCACCGGCTGAGGCGGAACATCGCTGCGGCTGCTGATAGGCTGACCGCTCTCCAACGTTCCCGTCCCAAGGAAGAGCGTGAGGCCGACGTAGGAAGATGAGTTAAAGTTTATTTTGTTTATCTTTTGCAGCCCGGGCATAGGGATACAGCGTACAGTACAGATTTCCAGCGCCGGCGGCCACAACAAACAGGAGGATGAGGAGGGCAGCGCATGCGGGTGACATGTGACTAGTACCCCGATGGGGACAGCGCAGCACTGGGCTGATAATTAATTGGGGGGGGGGGGACAGAACAGCGCTCGCGGGTCACATGATTTGGGGGGGGGGATACCGTTATATACCGTGGAACCGCCATAAGTTACAAAAATACTGTGATACACATATTTGGTCATACTGCCCAGCTCTACCATGAAGCCCCTGGTAGGGCACAGTGTTGGTGCTCATTTTAAACGGAACCTGTCACCAGTTTGACGCTGCCCATATTGCGGGCAGCATAAAATTTGTGCAGGCAGCATGATGTCTGGACACTATGATTTACTCATACGCTTGTGCTATTCAGAGCCTGAGCATATCGCAGTAATCCATAGTGTTCCAGGCTCTCACTTCCTACTTCTATGCTATAGGGCAATTTATTATTTGTGTACATTTTTCCCACCACTAATGGTATGAAGAAGGAATAAGGCTAGGTTCAGACTACGGAATCTCCGGGCAGAAAATTTCCGCCCGGAGTTCCGAGTGCGGTCGGCGCTGACTGAATCAGTCGGTGCTAGGACCGTGTGGACACTGCATTCTCCCATAGACTGCAATGTGTTCCGCGCGGATTTCCGCCTGAAGAAAGAGCAACGCCATTCTTCAGGCGCAAATTTCCAAGCGTATTTTCTGTTCACAAATTCCGCTTCACAAATTCCAAAGTGTGAGTTTGTGAACGGAAAACCATTCCCTACACTATACATTTTAGCAAGCAGAATTTCTGCCTGCAATTTCAAAGCTAGTCTGAACCTAGCCTAAAGGTAGCACTCACCCGAGTTGATTGATTTGATTTTAAACAATGTTCTGCTTTATTCATTTCTTCTGGGGAACTGTGGTGAGAAACAACTTATCCCCCTATCAGGATAGGGGATACGTGTCTGATCGTCCTGCAGGAACGCATGGGAACTGAGTTCCGGCACTTTTTTCACAGCAGGAACACATTCCCATTATCAGGAGTCCTGCAGGACCAGCCCTTGAGTGAGTTCCCAATCTTTTTTTTTTTCCAGGACAAACTGTGCACTCACTACTTTACATTGTAGCAGAGGGTTATTCCTTCAGTGTTGTCACCTGAAAAGATAGAATAAAATATTTCCAAAAATGTAAGGGGTGTACTAAGGCCTCGTTCACATTGCAGTCAGACTCTATTCAGAGTTCTGTCGGCAATCTGGCCAAAAGGACAGGAGTTTAGCGGAGAAAAAATAGTGCAAGCACTATTTTTTTTTTCTCCGCTAAATTCCTGTAAAATTAGTGGATCACAGAAGGATCCCATGCAAGTGAATGGGGTTCGTCGGGACCTGATAGTAGCCGTTTTCATCTCATCTGTTTTAGGTTTAAAAAAAAAAAAAAAAAAAAAAGCTGCAATTGGCAATGTGAACCTACCCCTATGTGTGACACCATGGCCCTGATTTACTATTGTAAACCCGACATGTTTTACCGGATTGTGTGCCAAAAACACAACTAACGCTCCATTTTACTGAGGGAACACAAAAAAGGGGCGTGGCTGGCGGGGTTAGTTGTGGCCTGCGAAAAGGGGGTGTCCCCCAGACATTTTCACAAAAATCCAACATATTATGCAAGATAATGCAAAATAGTATCTCTTAGAAAACCCTCAAACAATTTACATACAACGGAGGTTAAACTAACAGGCCTACAATTCCTGGGGTCACTTTTTGACCCCTTTTTAAATATTGGCACCACATTTGCCATGCGCCAGTCCTGGGGAACAGTCCCTGTTACTATAGAGTCCCTGAATATTAAAAATAGGGGTCTATCTATTACATTACTTAATTCCTTTAGAACACGGGGGTGAATGCCATCTGGACCTCGTGATTTGTCTATTTAGATTTTTTGTAGGCGGCACTGTACTTCTTCCTGGGTTAGGCAGGTGACCTGTACTGGGGAGTTTACCTTATCTCGCTGTATTTCACCTGGCATTTCATTTTCCTCAGTGAACACAGTGGAGAAGAATTTGTTTAATATATTTTCTTTTTCCTGATCCCAGTTTTAAAATTCCTTCCTCATCATTTTTTAAAGGGCCAACACTTTCATTTTTAACCTTTTTATTTATTTTTTATTTTTTTTGCTATTTATATACCGTATTTATCGGGGTATACCACGCACCGACCTATAACACGCACCCTCATTTTACCAAGGATATTTGGGTAAAAAAAAGTTTGTGTGTGCGCGTGTATACCCCGATATACCCCCAGGAAAGGCAGGGGGAGAGAGGCCGTCGCTGCCCGCTTCTCTCCCCCTGCCTTTCCTGGGGTCTAGAGCGCTGCTGCCGGCCCTTCTCTCCCCCTGGCTATCGGCGGCGCTGCCCGTTCTGTCCCCCTGACTATCGGTGTCGGCGCCCCATTGCCGGCACCGATAGCCAGGGGGAGAGAAGGGGCAGCGGCACCCATTGCCGGCGCCCCTGCCCCGTTGCCTCCCCCCATCCCCGGTGGCATAATTACCTGAGTCGGGTCCGCGCTGCTGCAGGCCTCCGGCGTGCGTCCCCGGCGTCGTTGCTATGCACGGCACGGCGCATGACGTCAGTGCGCCGCACCGTGCATAGCAACAACGCAGGGGACGCACGCCGGAGGCCTGCAGCAGCGCGGACCCGACCCAGGTAATTATGCCACCGGGGATGGGGGGAGGCAACGGGGCAGCGGCGCCGGCAATGGGTGCCGCTGCCCCTTCTCTCCCCCTGGCTGTCGGCGCCGCTTCTCTCCCCCTGGCTATCGGTGCCGGTAGTTGGGCGCCGGCACCGATAGTCAGAGGGACAGAACGGGCAGCGGCGCCGATAGCCAGGGGGGAGAGAAGGGCCGGCAGCAGGGCTCTAGACCCCAGGAAAGGCAGGGGGAGAGAAGCGGGCAGCGACGGCCTCTCTCCCCCTGCCTTTCCTGGGAGTGTATCGGCGTATAACACGCACATAGACTTTAGGCTAAAAATTTTAGCCTAAAAAGTGCGTGTTATACGCCAATAAATACAGTAGTTAAAGAACATTTTGGGGTTAGTTTTACTCTCTTGGGCAAGGAGTCTTTCTGTCTCTATTTTTGCGGCTATCTCGAAACTGAGAACCGCTATGAGATCGGATTTTTTACATTTTTCTCTATAGCTTTTTAATGCTTCTTCACTGCTGTCCTGTTTTAATAGTTTAATGCTTTATTTTATTTATTGCCCCCTTAACATTTTTATTCATCTTCATTGGTTTTCTTTTATTTCTGACCCTTTTATTCCCATAAGGTATATGCATCTTACAGTGAAAATTTAAAATATTCTTAAGTCTCCCATTTAGTGTCAGTATTCTTGTTTTTGAGGACATTATCCCATTTCATAGTGTTAAAGGGTAGCTCCCACCATCATGTGTTTTTTTTCTTCTGTCCCTGCCTATTGCTCTTCTATCCCTAACACTCTCCCTGCCTTTATTTATTTTTATTTTTTTACTATTTTAAAAATGGCATTTAGTCTGCCTGGTAGTGTGCTCACTACCAGGCAGACTTCCCCAGCAGGCACCACGTCACTGATGCCTGCTGGGGGCCAACTTCCGCCCTTAGTTCTCCTAACAGGGTGCCTCCAGCTGTTTCACCACTACAACTCCCAGCATGCCCTGACATCTACTGGCTGTCAGGGCATGCTGGGAGTTGTAGTGGGGAAACAACTGGAGGCACACACTTATATATATTTTATTAAAAACATGCTATTTACAGTGCCTGTATCTCTTTCCTTGCAGATGATGCAGGACCCAGAGAGGAGATTATCGGCATGGAAGTGCTCAAAAACTGCCTTAAATGAGGAGGAAGCAATAAGTCTCCTGCAGGAATTTGCTGAGCAGAGACGCAAAGCACGTGAAAAGGACCCAGAAGTAAAACGTGTGAAGAACAAGTACAGTTTAAAAGCCCCGACTTACCCGTCTCCTGGTAATGTCCTCCATACAGGCAAACAACTTCTACGTACACCCGGTCCTGGCATTTTGCCCCTTCTGCCCTCTCAGCAGTTTGAGCCAAGAAGAGCTGAGGAGTCATTCAGTTTATTTGCCATTAAAGCTACAGACAACATGGTGCCGTGTGGCCGTCAGCTGGAACGCACTCCGACACGTGTGAACGCTCTGAGAGAAATTCAGGTTAATACTAAAGAAGGGGAAACTTTCAGAAGCCTAAATAAAAGTGAACAGGATGGGAAGAGCTTAATAATGTGCAAAGCATCGGAAGGGGAAATGACAAGAAGTAAGCGCCATGAGGAAAGCTGTGTGACTACTGAAGTAATGGCCGACCTAGAGAATGGGGTTTTGACTGCCCAGAAGGTAAGTAACTTCTATAAAGTACTATTATTCAACATGAATTATAACCTACCAGTTTTAGTGGGGTCGAAACATATGGGGGTCTCCTGACTTTCTCCAAGTGGCAAAAAGATCAGGCTGTTGGATTTGAAATGTCCATAAAGGGAAAGTCTTATCATATACAATCATCATTGCGACAAAGGGCCATAATTATAATTGCATTGGTTTCCCGATATAATTGCACTTCATTAAAGGGGTACTCCAACCTAAATATACTTATACCCTGGATATCTGGAGATCACAGGGTGGGGGTCAGAATACCACAAAAAAAAAAAAAAAAAAAAAAAAAAAATATATATATATATATATATATATATATATATATATATATATATATATATATATATATATATATATATATATATATTACAGATGAGCGAACTTACAGTAAATTTGATTCGTCACGAACTTCTCGGCTCGGCAGTTGATGACTTTTCCTGCATAAATTAGTTCAGCTTTCCGGTGCTCCGGTGGGCTGGAAAAGGTGGATACAGTCCTAAGAGACTCTTTCCTAGGACTGTATCCACCTTTTCCAGCCCACCGGAGCATCGGAAAGCTGAACTAAGGATCAGCAAGCACATGGCACAAAGCTTTACATGGAGGGGAAATAAAATAAAAAAAAGTTCAAAGAAAACATGACTTGTCCATACAATATTGTGCACAGGTTTATTTAGGGATTTAATGAGGTATTCCCAACTTGCAAATGTAACCCCTATCCACAGGATTGAATATAACAAGCTGATCATGGGGGGGTCTGACTATTTGGACTCCCACCAATCCCCAAATGAAATAGAGAACTAGCATACAAGTGCTAATATGTGATGGATATTTTCTAAATCCTGTTCAGTACAAAATGAGAACGGTCTGAAGCATTATTACCAAATGCCGGAACAGTGGTGGTTGTAGAAGTTCTCCGGAGCTGCCGGGCAGAGACTTATCCAACAATTCATCCTCTATAGTTTATGTAACTGAAAAGGTTAATCCATGTCAGGGATGTACACAGATATATGTATAGTGATCCCTCAACTTACAATGGCCTCAACATACAATAGTTTCAACATACAATGGTCTTTTCTGGACCATTGTAAGTTGAAACCAGACTCGACATACAATGTTATGGACAGTCTAGATCTGTGAAACCTGTCAATGAACCGACCAATCAGAATGGGCATTCACTTGTAAAACCCCTGTATTACTGAAGCGTATGCACTGACTGGTGTCTGGTAGCGCCCCCTACAGTACAGGGTGGTACTACATGTTCTGTACTACTCTTTGGGCCAGGGTTAGCTGCTCCTTTTGACACCAGGTGAGGGTCCATTCCTTTTTTTTAGGACATTGCGTGTTCTGTACAGGACCCTGAAGAAGCTCCTGTCCTCTACATAGATCAGTGCTTCCCAAGCAGGGTGCCCCCAGCTGTTGCAAAACTACAACTCCCAGCATGCCCGGACAGCCTTTGGCTGTCCGGGCATGCTGGGAGTTGTAGTTTTGCAACAGCTGGGGGCACCCTGCTTGGGAAACACTGACATATACAGTGATTACAGCTTCCAGCAGATCTTTCTTACGTTTATATGTAAGGATTTGCTTTATCTATATTAATTATCTACTGATTTTTCTTTAATTCTCACTTTTTCCTATTCTTGGATGACATTTTGGTGGCTTCAGAACAAATTGCCAGGTTTCCATAGAGTTATGGTCTCAACTAGAGATGAGCGAACTTACAGTAAATTCGATTCATCACGAACTTCTCGGCTCGGCAGTTGATGACTTTTCCTGCGTAAATTAGTTCAGCCTTCAGGTGCTCCGGTGGAAAGAGTCTCCTAGGACTGTATCCACCTTTTCCAGCCCACCGGAGCACCGGAAAGCTGAACTAATTTATGCAGGAAAAGTCATCAACTGCTGAGCCGAGAAGTTCGTGACGAATCGAATTTACTGTAAGTTCGCTCCTCTCTAGTCTCAACATACAATGGTCGTCCTGGAACCAATTAATATTGTAACTTGAGGGACCACTGTATTACACAACCTTATACACCAGTAAACAAGACCCGGTGTTTGGGGTCCAAGTTTTAATTCCTAATAATATATTAGGAAGTTAAACGGACCATTTCTTCTCACAAAAAGTAATGTAGGCACGACATCTAGGAAAATACAGAAGCTGTGGTGGTGATGATGTGAGATTATATATTTTTTATATATATATATATATATATATATATATATATATATATAAATTATACTTTTTTTTTTTTTATTTTTATTTTGCAGGAGCTAAATGAAGGTACAGAAGCTTGCAGCCAGCCCCTGATGCAAAATAGGAGGATAAGTGAAATGCCGGTTACAGGTAAGTGTGTGCATCAGGAGATGTGCCCTGTATCCGCTGTCAGTACTCACCCTACACTATCCACAGGAAGCATGCTATGAGATTATACTAAACTATGCTGAACCATGTGGAGAAACTGAGCATCTAAAGGACTAAGACTATATGAGAATCAAGATTCTTTGGTCTGATTAAAACCAGGATTTAATTTTTTTATTTATTTAATTTTTTATTTATTTTTTAAAGCATAATTTCTGGAGGTGACCAGGCCCTGCTCATCACCTGCCAAATACCACCCCTACAGTGAGGCATGGTGGGTGGTGGCAACATCGTGCTGTGGGGTTGTTTTTCAGCGTCTGGGACAGGGAGACTGTACTGTTCCATTCATCTTTCCCTCAACCCTGAGCAGAGATATAGAAAACCTGATCCAGACCTGCTCTGGTTTCTTAAACCTACTGGACTTCTGACCATTACTGCCTGCTCCTGTAAACATTGTCACAGCTTTTAGAGCTGTTACCTCTGTTTGGCATTTTAGAGGTTTGTGGGATTTTGCAGGCTGTATGTTCTGGGACCGCTTGCTAAAGATCGCCCGCTCCTTCAAATTTCATATATGGTACTGCGGGATCCAAATCCCATTGCAGTCCATGACTCTAGACCTCAGACAGGGCTAAAGGTTCACCTCACAACAAGACAATGACTGTAAGTAGCCAAGACTACACAGGAGCGGCTTAGGGACAACTTTGAACCCAGTGGAACATTTCTAGAGAGACCTGAAAAGGACCTCCACCCACGGTCCCCATCCAACCTGACAGAGCTTGAGAGGGTCTGCCAAGAAGTATGGCAGGAAATCTCCAAATCCAGGTGTATAAATCACTGCCCAAGGGGCTTCAGCTAAATACCGAGTAAAGGGTCCGAATACTTATGTCAATGGAATAGTTTAGTTTTACTTTTTAAATAAATTAGCAAACATTTGTAAAACTCTGTTTTGACATTCTCATTCTGGGGTATTGAGTCCTGAATGATGAGGGAAATTATATTAGTATATATATTATGAGGGGAATTATGAGGGAAATTAATATTAATATATATATATATATATATATATATATATATAAAATATAATATTTCCCTCATAATGTTTGCTAATTTTATTAAATAATTATGTTAGCACAGGGTCGCAACATAACAAAATGTGGAAAAAGTGAAAGGGTCTAAACTTTCTGAATGCATTGTGATATTCCAGGCAAAAAAGAAAAATATATATCATTTTTTTTTTATTTTTTTTTATGGAAAACTGTCAGTAAACTCCCCCCGCACTAACCAGAGGTACTGGCTGGTAGTGGGGGGGACGCTGATAAATATGCTGCCTACCATACCTGGATCTGCCTTGCCGTTCACCCATTATCTACATTCTTCTGGATATGCAAATGACGTCAGAGTGCCCAGAAGGAGCCTTGTAACCCCGCCTGTGCCAGTTAGCAGCTCATTTGCATATCCAGAAGAATGAATCTAACGGGCGAATCCAGGCACGGTAGGCAGCATATTGATCAGCATCCCCCACACTACCAGTCAGTACCTCTGGTTAGTGCGGGGGGGACTTTATGGACAGTTTTCCTTTTAAATCAATTTGTGCCAGAAAGTTAAACAGACTTCTATTAGAAAATCTTAATCCTTCCAGTATTTATCAGCTCCAGAGGAAGTTGTGTAGCTCTTTTCAGTCTGACCACAGTTCTCTCTGCTGACACCTCTGTCCATGTCAGGAACTGTCCAGAGCAGGAGGGGTTTGCTATGGGGATTTGCTCCTACTCTGGACAGTTCCTGACATGGACAGAGGTGTCAGCAGAGAGCACTGTGGTCAGACTGGAAAGAACTACACAACTTCCTCTGTAGTACACAACAGCTGATATGTACTGGAAGGACTAAAATTTTAAAATAGAAGTAATTTACAAATCTGTTTAGCTTTCCAGCACCAGTTGATCTAATCTGCAGACACTTTTTAATGCTTGGAGTTTTTTTTTTTTTCTCTCAATTCTTACAATATCCTTTTGTGTACTATAGGATTAAATCAGATGCGTATATCTGGTGTGCTGAAAAAGTTGTCTGGATACGAGTGTCGAAATGAAGACCTAGAGTTTCTCAAGCATGTGGCAAACCAAGAGAAAGCTAAAGTGTTAAAGGTATCGATGCTGAAGCTGGGCCATAGGTTCTTGTTACTGGCAGGCTCTCTGGGTTACAAAACAGCAATGATCCAGCAGGATGGAGATTTAGGCCGTGTTCACACTACAGAATTTCTGACCTGAATTCAGACCGGAAATTCTGCTGAAAGAAGGTTAACATGCAGGTGAATGAAACCCACTCACGCTGAAGATTTTGAATTCCTCAGTGCGAACCCAGCCTTAGGCTGCATTCCCACCTCGTTTTTTACATACGGGTGCCGGATCCGGCTGGGGGAGGGGGAAAACTGGGCACTCCTGTACCCCAGCCGGATCAGCCCGTGACTCCATTTACTTTAATGAGCCGACCGGAGTCAAACGGTGACTCCGGTCGGCTCAGTTTTGACCCGTATCCGGTTTTGGACCGGACCTAAAACCGTGGTATACTACGGTTTTAGGTCCGGTCAAGAAACCGCATACGGGTCAAAACTGAGCCGACCGGAGTCACCGTTTGACTCCGGTCGGCTCATTAAAGTAAATGGAGTCACGGGCTGATCCGGCTGGGGTACGGGAGTGCCCAGTTTTCCCCCTCCCCCAGCCGGATCCGGCACCCGTATGTAAAAAACAAGGTGTGAATGCAGCCTAAGGCTGGGGGTACTTACCTTATATACTCGAGTATAAGCCAAGTTTTTCAGCACGATTTTTCATGCTGAAAACATCCCCCTTGGCTTATACTAGAGTGAACTCTCCGCCTGTCAATCCCTTCATCAGTGGTCTTCAACCTGCGGACCTCCAGAGGTTGCAAAACTAAAACTCCCAGCATGCCCGGACAGCCATGCTGGGTGTTGTAGTTTTGAAACCTCTGGAGGTCCGCAGGTTGAAGACCACTGCAGCCTTCGTCATCATCCAGCCCCCCCCCCCCCCTTTTTTTGTTTTGTACTCACCTCCCCTCAGCGGGAAGTTAGGGTGAGCTGGTCCGGGCCATCTGTGCTGCAGGGACCGTCCGGTGGGGATGGTTAGTCGTTGTGGGCTGTCCATTTTCACCGGGGGGGCCTCTTCTCCGTGTTTCGGCCCCGGACTAGTGACGTTGCCTTGACGACAACGTACAGGGACGTTCATGTGCAACGTCCCTGTTCGTCGTGGTCAAGGCAACGTCACTAGTCCGGGCCCAAAGCGTGGAGAAGAGTCCCCCCCCCCCTTGAGTATATATGGTAAGTGTCATTAATGTGTGTATGAAGTATTTAAAAAACATTGAGAAATCCTGACCTATACGATGTTTGGCTGCAGGTTCTTCTGATTGTAATGGTTTTCAATTTACATTAGCTCAGATTCACATATAGAATATTGGTCAAAATTTTTAGCCAAAATTACACAGAAAAACTACAAAAGAAAGATTTCTGTGTTTAGAAGCCACCCCTGGTTTTGGATAAAAATGCTGAACAAAATAACTGAGTGATCCCAGCCTATAGATGAAGAATTAATACCATTAGGTTGCTTGATTTTTGATGTTGCCAATGGGGGTGGGATTAGACTCCTTGAGATGTCGTAGGTTAGCTTTATGCAATAGGGTGTAATAGTAGTAGGAAAATGAGCGTACACTGCAATACCTTTAGTATTGCAATGGCAAAGTAAAGAGGACTAAAGAAAATTATAAGAAATCCTTTTGGAAAATATAAATTGAATATAATTGGTTCGCTGCATGCAGAAATATTGAAATAAGACTTTATTGGTTCCAAATGGTAAATGCCACAAACCCAAAAAAAAACCTATGCCAGAGTTTTTTTTTTTTTTTTTGGTGGGCACATTCCAGAAAAAACACTAAATATAGAGTGATGGAAAAGTCTCATCTACCCCATAATGGTATTTAAAAAAAAAATAAAAAATACAGATGATTGTGTAAAAGAAAGAAGCTCTTCAGGGGGAAAAGATAAAATAGAGATCACACAATAGGGCAACATAAATCAATTTTTGAAACAAAAAAAAACTGCATAAACTTGGTATACAGTGGTCCCTCAAGTTACAATATTAATTGGTTCCAAGACGACCATTGTATGTTGAGACCATAACTCTATGGAAACCTGGTAATAATTGGTTCTGAAGCCACCAAAATGTCCTCCAAAAATAGGAAAAAGTGAGGATTAACCCCTTACGGACTGAGGGTGTATGGGTACGCCTGTGGGAATTCCGGTCCCCGCCGGTCACGGACTGGACTGGGATACCTACTGAAATCATTCAGCAGGCACCCCGTGCAAAGACCCTCCCCCCATGTTGGCGATCATCGGTCAAATCAGACTGTTGATCTGCGGCGATTACGGGTCTCCGGTGACCCCGAAAATAAGGGGGATGTGGGCTGTCCAAGACACCCACAATCCCCCTGAAGGGATAGGAGTGAGGTGGCAGGGGTGCCACCCCTCCTATCCCTGCTATTGGTCGGTCAGAAGCGACCGACCAATAGCAGGTTGGGGGGGGGGGGGGGTTAAAGTTCGGTTCCCCCGTTCTGCCCACCCACAGTAGTCCGGGCAGAATGGGGGAACTGTCCTGTGACCGGCGCCAGAGGTCACTTACCATCGGCGGCAGCGGTCGGCGATGACATGCGGCTGGCTCCCTGGTGCAGACTTTGGAAGACGGTGAGTTGCCTAGCAACATCTGGAGGGCTACAGTTTGGAGACCACTATACAGTGGTCTCTAAACTGTAGCCCTCCACATTTTGCTAAACTACAACTTCCAGCTTGCCCAGACAGCAATTTGCTGTCTGGGCATGCTGGGATTTGTAGTTTTGCAGCATCTGGAGGGCCACAGTTTGGAGATCACTGTGCAGTGGTTTCTAAACCGTGGCCCTCTAAATCTTGAAAAACTACTACTCCCAGTATGCACGAACAGCAAACGTCTGTCTCTGCATGCTGGGAGTTGTAGTTGCGTACCTCCAGCTGTTGTATAACTACATCTCCCAGTATGCCACTCGGCGATCAGTACATGCTGGGAGCTGTAGTTTTGCAACAGCTGGAGGCACACTGGTTGGAAAATACTTAGTTAGGTAATAGAACCTAACTGAAGTTTTTCCAACCAGTGTGCCTCCAGCTGTTGCAAAAGTACAACTCCCAGCAGTTTTGCAACAGCTGAAGTTTTGCCCCCCCCCCCCCCTCATGTGAATGTACAGGGTACACGGGCGGGTTTACAGTGACTTTCCTACTTCAAGCTTGAGCTGCGGCAGATTTTCCACCTCAGCTCTAGCTCCTAACGGGAAACTAGCCTCAAACCCCTGCCAGTGCGAATGTACCCTAAAAACACTACACTAACACATAATAATAAAGGGTAAAACACTACATATACACTGTACGCCAAACAACCCCCCCCCCCCAATAAAAATGAAAAACGTATTGTATGTTGCAAAACACCACCACTCAGCCTTTCCGGACCGCCACTGACTGTCCAGGCATGCTGGGAGTTTAGCAACAGCTGGAGGCACCCTGTTTGGGAATCACTGGCATAGAATACCCCTATACAATCCCTAATCTAGTCCTCAAATGCGCATGGCGCTCTCTCCCTTCGAAGCCCTGTTGAATTTCAAGGATACAGTTTAGTGCCACATATGGGGTATTTCCGTACTCGGGAGTAATTGAGTTACAAATTTTGGGGGGGCTTTTTCTCCTTTTACCCCCTTATGAAAAGGAGAAGTTGGGGTCTACACCAGCCTATTAGTGTAAAAGTAAAATGTTTACACTACACTAACATGCTGCTGGTGTTGCCCCATACTTTTTTTATTTTCACAAGAGTTAAAAGGGAAAAAAGACCCCCAAAATTTGTAACTCAAATACGGAAATACCCCATATGTGGACGTAAAATGCTCTGCGGGCGCACAACAAGGCTCAGGAGTGAGAGCACACCATGTACATTTGAGGCCTAAATTGGTGATTTGCACAGGGGTGGCTGATTTTACAGCAGTTCTGACATAAACGCAATAAAATAAATACCGACATGTGACCCCATTTTGGAAACTTCACCCTTAACAAAACGTAACAAAGGGTAAAGTGAGCCTTAACACCCCACAGGTGTTTGACGAATTTTCGTTTAAATTTGGATGGGAAAATGAAGAATTTTTAATTTTTTTTTTTTTTACTTAAATGCTGGTGTTAACCTAAATTTTTTATTTTTTACAAGGGAAAATAGGGAAAAAAAAGCCCCCAAAATTTGTAACCCCATTTCTTCTAAGTAAGAACATACCCCATATGTGGATGTAAAGTGCTCTGCGGGTGCACTACAATGCTCAGAAGAGAAGGATCACCATTGGGCTTTTGGAGCCCCCATGGTGCCAGAGCAAATGACCCCCCCCCCCCCATATGTATTTTGGAAACTACACCGCTCACGGAATGTTATAAGGGGTACAGTGAGCATTTACGCACCACAGGTGTCTGACAGATGTAATTTTTCATTTGCACAGCCCACTGTTCCAAAGATCTGTCAAACACCAGTGGGGTGTAAATGCTCACTGCTTCCTTTATTAAATTCTGAGAGGGGTTTAGTTTAAAAATGGGGTCACGAGGGGGTCCACTGTTCTGGCACCACGGGGGGCTTTGTAAATGCTCATGGGCCCCGGCTTCCATTCTAAACAAATTCTCTCTCCAAAAGCCCAGTGGCGCTCCTTCTCTTCTGAGCATTGTAGTGCGGCAGCAGAGCACTTGATGTCCACTCATGGTATTCTCATACTCAGAAGAAATGGGGTTACAAATTTTGGGGGGCATTTTCTCCTATTACCCCTTGTAAAATTTTGGGGGAAAACAGCATTTTAGTGAAGAATTTTTATTTTTTTTCATTTACACATCCAACTTTAATGAAGTCAAACACCAGTGTGGGGTGTTAAGGCTCACTGGACCCCTTTTTTACATTCCTTGGGGGGGTGTAGTTTCCAAAAGAGTATGCCATGTGTGTGTTTTTTTTTTTTTCCCGTTTTTTTTTTTTTTCCGTTTTTTTTTTTTTGCTGTTCTGGCACCATAGGGGCTTCCTAAATGTGACCTGCCCCCCAAAAAACCATTTCAGCAAAATTCACTCTCCAAAATCCCATTGTCGTTCCTTCCCTTCTGAGCCCTCTACTGCGTCCGCCGAACACTTCACATACACATATGAGGTATTTCCTTACTTGAGAGAAATGGGGTTACAAGTTTTGGGGGGATTTCTCTCCTATTACCCCTTGTAAAAATTCAAAAACTGGGTCTACAAGAACATGCGAGTGTAAAAAATGAAGATTTTGAATTTTCTCCTTCACTTTGCTGCTATTCCAGTAAAATGCCTAAAAGAGGGTTTACACAATTTCTGAATGTCATTTTGAATACTTTTTGGGGGTGCAGTTTTTATAATGGGGTCATTTATAGGGTATTTCTAATATGAAGGCCCTTCAAATCCACTTCAAACTGAACTGGTCCCTAAAATTCCGAATTTGAAAATTGCTGCTATACTTTGAAGCCCTCTGATGTCTTCCAAAAGTAAAAACAGGTCAACTTTATGATGCCAACATAAAGTAGACATATTGTATATGTGAATCAATATATCATTTATTTGGGATGTCCATTTTCCTTAAAAGCAGAGCTTCAAAGTTAGAGAAATGCACCAGTTTCAAAATTTTCATGAAAATTTTACCACTTTGTTATAGTAGAATATGTCACGAAAAAACATTCTCTGAATCAGAAAAAAAAACAGTAAAAGCATCTCAGAGTTATTAATGCATAAAGTGACAGTGGTCAGAATTGCAAAAAAAGGGCTCAGTCCTTAAGGGGTTAAAGAAGTAGTAGATAACTAATATAGATAAATCGAGTCCTTATATATAAAAGTAAGAAAGATCAGCTGGGAGCTGTAATCACTGTCTATGTAGAGGACAGGAGCTTCTTCAGAATCCACTACAGTACAGTAAAGTAACATGGAGCTGCCCTCACCTGGTGCTTAAAGGAGCAGATAACCCTGGCACAGGAAGAGTGATAGAGAACATGCAGTACCTTCCTATACTGTAGGGGGCGCTACCAGACACCAGTCAGTGCAGGCACTTCTGCTTGCACTGAAATGAAATGTGAAATGCCCATTCTGATTGGTCAGATCATTTACATTTTTCACAGATCTGGGCTGTCTGTAGCATTGTATGTCTATGCATTTCTGGTGCCTAGACACCCTTAAAGTGGTATTCCAGGTATTTTTTTTATTTGACTATGCTGCAGGGGCTGTAAAGTTAGGGTAGTTCACAATATAGTGTCTCTACCTGTATGTGACGGTTTTCTCACAATTCTTCTGTGATTTTCACCCCAATATTTATTTTTATCAGCATACAAAATTACTGCTGTCTCAGATTTCTCCCAGCTTGCAATGCGGCCGAGACCTGACTCACTAGTCAGCTGATGACAGGGTGCCTGTCTGCTTCAATGGGTGGAGGGATCAATCTGCAACAAATACAACAGCTGTAGGCACCCTGATTGAAAACCATACTGGTTTGAATGGATGCAGCTCATTTATGTTTCAATGAGTGGGGTGGCTGACGTGTAGGAGGGAGGAAGATGGAATTGTGGGATTTGTAGTCAAGAAAAGTCAAACAGGAAATACAAGTTCACAAAAAGCTAGCCACAGTGTTATGGTAATCTCACAACATAACCATTTAGCCCCAAGACAAGCGTAGAGCCTTCCTAAGCATGTCCATTACTGTTTGCCAGGTACGTACTAAAATCGCCTTATGGTGGATAACCCCTTTAATCATGTCCAATTTTACCAGACAGTGAACTAAATAAAAACACAAACCTTAGACGCGGCACATTGAATCTGCTTCAGGGCTGAAGCAAGTGCTGGTCAGGAGGTGGACTCTTCTGTCTGTAGTGATAAGGCATCTGCTGCTGCAGATGCCTGGTCCCGTTCTGGAACCCCAGGTGGTATGGTTGTGTGTGTGTTGGAGTTCAGGGGTGGCGGAGTTTAACACCACCACATTGCGCAGACCTATGGGTACCACCCTTACAATAATTCCCTTTCACTTTTCTTTAGAAAAAATTACTGTGTATAAGAAAAAATCTCACTGCCACAAACCAAGAAAGAGAATTGACCTTGGCCAAAAAAGAAAAGATTGAGGATGACATTGAGAAGATGGTAACGTATTTTATTTTCTATCATTATGTCTTGTGTCACTATTAGGATGTTCATGTTCCTCACAGGCGGGGTTTGTGCCAACAAAATACAATATTGGAGATTTATCAAGGAAAAGTTGCTGAGTTGCCCATAGCAACCAATCAGATCGCTTCTTTCATTTTTCAGAGGCCTTTTCAAAAATGAAAGAAGCGATCTGATTGGTTGTTTTGGGCAACTCAGCAACTTTTCCTCTGGAGGGGTTTTGATACATCTGTTCTGGATTTGTAGAAACTTTCATATGAGAGGACCGTGCAGCTGGGAAGAGCGCTGCTGAGCAGGACGCAGGATCCATCCAAGGCTGGAGATCTGTCACCGGATCATGTACTCATGCAGTTAAACTCCATGACCATTCACACTGTGCATCAGCAGACTAGGCTACAGCTTGCGGCAGCTGAGAAAGAACTGGCCAGAAGACGTCAGGAAGCTGCCGACAGGAGGAGTCTGACTGACAACCAAAAGAGGTAAAGTAGTATCATATTAGCGATGTGATATTCCTTGTGTGGTGGTGTGGAGCGGATCTGTGCAAATAGAAATGCTGTACAGCTATAGTGCAAAAAATTAAAACTTATTTATTTATTTTTTTCTTTGCACTATAGCTGTATAGCATTTCATGTTTTATCTGTATCTCTGTGCTAGCAGTGTGCTGCTGTATTCTTCTGTTGCTGTATATTTAGCCCAGCAGCGTGCACCTGTATGCCAGGTCCATATAGTAGTTTAGTATCAGTAGTGCTGGCTAACTTATCCTTGTTTGTGTTATACATACAGGGGGAGTGGCTGCCTCCATGTTGGCTCCTGCACCCCACCCACCTCTATTAGGTGTGTATAAGGTGCTGGATGTCTCAGACCTTGCAATTCCTGTTAAACTGATTACACAGAGGCATATTCACAGTGTATGGTCCGTCCCAATAAGGCCACCTTACCGTGGTGGGATGGTCCAAGCTATTTGGCTGCCAAATTGTGAGCTAAGTAGCTCACTTTTTCATTTTTTGCACTATAGCTTTATAGCATTTCATGTTTTATCTGTATCTTTGTGCTAGCAGTGTGCTGCTGTATTCTTCTGTTGCTGTAGTCAAGATAGAGATATATCTCTCTATCTCTCTTGACTACTTTTCCACAAGGAGAACCACAGTATCTTCAGAGAGAAGCATAGCATGGGGCAGACCCTGTAATACAATGTTTCTTAACCAGTGTGCCTCCAGCTGTTGCAACACTACAACTCACAGCATGCCCGGACAGCCTTTGGCTGTCCGGGCATGGTGGGAGTTGTAGTTTTGCAAAAGCTGGAGGCACACTGGTTGGGAAACTCTGCTCTAATATATATCTTGACTACCTTTTCCAGATAAGGTTGTCTTTCTTCACTGTGATTTATTATGTAAGTTAAAGGGGTGCACGGGTGGAAAACATATATATATATTTTTTTAAATCAACTGTTGCCATAAAGTTAAACAGATTTGTAAAGGACTTCTAATTAAAAAAAAAATCTTTACCCTTCCAGTACGTTTTAGCAGCTGTATGCTACAGAGGAAATTCTTTTCTTTTTCAATTTCTTTTTTTGTCTTGTCCACAGTTCTCTCTGCTGACACCTCTGTCCGTGGCTTAACTGTCCAGAGCAGCATAGGTTTTTCTCCTCCTCTGGACAGTTCCTGATACGGGCATCAGGTGTCAGCAGAGAGCACCGTGGACAAGACAAAAAAGAAATTCAAAAAGAAAAGAAGAATTTCCTCTAGCATACAGCTGCTAAAACGTACTGGAAGGTTAAAGATTTTTTAATAGAAGTCATTTATAAATCTGTTTAACTTTCTGGCACCAGTTCATTTAAGAAAAAAAAAAAGTTTTCCACCGGAATACCCCTTTAACAATGCCCCACGTGGTAATTTAGTATCCTTGTTTGGTTCTGTGTCCTTTCTGCCAGATCCTTGACTTTGAAGGTGGAGTCCAATATGCAGCATGTCAAGGAGACACAATATAGAATCCAGCAGCTAAAGGTAAGATGTGTTATGGTTCTTCCCATACATTCTTACATGTTTATTCATTACATTTAACCACAAGCCATAAAACTAGTTCTACATATGGAAGTCTGTCTACTGATTATATGAAATTTAAAGGGGTTGTCCCACTTCCTCATTTTGCCCTTTTTTTTTTTTTGTCCACCACCAGGGGTAGAGAAATTAACCATTAAAGGGGTACTCCGCCCCTGGCATCTTATTCCCTATCCAAAGGATAGGGGATAAGATGTTAGATCGCCGTGGTCCCGCTGCTGGGGACCCCAGGGATCACCGCTGCGGCACCCCGCTATCATTACTGCACAGAGCGAGTTCGCTCTGTGCGTAATGACTGGCGATACAGGGGCCGGAGCAGTGTGATGTCATGGCTCCGCCCCTCATGACATTACAGCCCGTCCCCTTAATGCAAGTCTATGGCAGGGGGCGTGACGACCGCCACGCCCCCTCCCATAGACTTGTATTGACGGGGGCGGGCCGTGACGTCACAAGGGGCGGAGCTGTTACGTAACAATGCTCCGGCCCCTGTATTGCCGGTCATTACGTGCAGAGCGATCTCGCTCTGTGCAGTAATGATAGCGGGGTGCTGCAGCAACGATCCCCGGGGTCCCCAGCAGCGGGACCCCGGCGATCTGACATCTTATCCCCTATCCTTTGGATAGGGGATAAGATGTCTAGGGGCGGAGTACCCCTTTGAGTGTTTGGCAGTGGGTAGTGTCAGGAGTGGTATTGGCCAGGGTGCACCATACCTGGGCACAGCCTCTGCACGGGTCCTGGTCAGTACCTCCAGAGGTGGTCTGAAAAGCCAAAAGCAGCCAAAGTGCAGAAGATATGCAGTTTGCATAACTCCTATTCACTTTAATGGGAGTTACGCAAATAAGACAGCTACATTGGCTAAGTAAATGGAGTAGACTGCAGGGCTACACCATTTGCGCAACTCTATTTAAAATCAATGGGATTTACGCGAATTGCATATTTTTGCCGCTTCTGCTGCTTTTGGCTTTTTGTGGCCACCTCCAGCTGGATGTGGCCAGAAATTGCCAAATGAGGAGATGGGACAACTGCGTTTAAAGTTTGGTTTCCAGGACTTTTTCAGTTGATGACAATATCTGATGTGTGGGGGCTTGACAAGACACCCCTGATGATCAGCAGCACCTACATATACAGTGAACAGAGTCAGAAGCAGACGGCTCAATACATTGTGTAGTGGCTGTGCTGGGTTATTCACCATGGGCACTACACAGGGTATGGCGCTGTCTACTTTGGGATCTGTTCTGTATATGCAGGCACCACGGATATGGTGAGCAGGTGTGTTGCGGGATGCTGGCAATGGCATACTGCTGGCCTATTTGAAGCTGGGCCTTGAAAAAAAAAAAAAAGGAAATTCCCATTAACTAATATGTACTAGTAGAGAGAACCTCCTGTAGCGACGTACAGTCATAAAATGTGTGATCCATCGGCAAATACGTCTGTTTAGAGCTGTGTTTCCCAACCAGGGTGCCCCCAGCTGTTTCAAAGTCTGCAACTCCCAGCATGCCCGGACAGCCTTTGGCTGTCCGGGCATGCTGGGAGTTGTAGATTTTGAAACAGCTGGAGGCATCCTGGTTAGGAAACACTGGCTTAGAGAAAGAGCAATCAGTAAGATATATAAGATAACTAGTGGGTGCTGAAAGCTCATATTCCATGGCTCCCATACTCAGAATTTGGGGGCTGTATACCCTGTATAGTTTAGGCACCACGAAACTGGTGACAGCTCCCTTTTTTTTTTTGTTTTTTTTAAAGCATTATAGTCATTTAAAAAAAAAAAAAAATTATTTTTTTGATTGGTTAGGGTCTCAGTCCTGAGAACCCCACAGATCTATAGATATTGCCAGAGACGGCTGTGCTCTTCTCTCCTGGGTAATGGTTTGGCCTTGTTCACACTAGGGAGGAGGAGGGGTGGTGGGGAGGGACTTTTAACTATTGTGTGTTTTATTATTATTATTATTTTTTTTTTTTTCATTTCATAGTCCTCTATCTTCTATGGGTTTTCTGAATGGCTTGCAGATAATGACAGTAATTTACCAGAGCAATTTATCTGTTGCTTTAACAGGAAGAAGTGGTCACATTGACAACCCAGATCAGACAGACAGAAGAAAATAAATCTGAGCTAGAGGTAAATACAATATTAGTATGTCTGTGATACATCTTTGGTCCACGGAGCAACCATGTCCGGGAGATCCGTTGTCCTGCACGTGTAATATAGATATAACAGTGGGCCCTCAATATACAATCGTAATTAATTCCAGACGAACCATCATTTGTTGAAACCATTGTATGTTGAGGGATTCGGGATGCAATCATTATACTCGCGTGTCTTCGCTGCTCCTCCGATGCCGCATCACTGCGTTGCCGCTGCCCTGCGCCGTCGTTCACCGTCATCACTTCGCCGCAGGAGCGGCAGGGACATGTAAGTATAAATCAGCAGGGCACATTAAAGGGGTATTCCAGGCAAAAACTTTTTTATATATATCAACTGGCTCCAGAAAGTTAAACAGATTTGTAAATTACTTCTATTAAAAAATCTTAATCCTTCCAATAGTTATTAGCTTCTGAAGTTTTCTGTCTAACTGCTCAATGATGACTCACGTCCCAGGAGCTGTGCAGCTCCTATGGGGATATTCTCCCATCATGCACAGCTCCCGAGACGTGACATCATCATTGAGCAGTTAGACAGAAAACTTCAGAAGCTAATAACTATTGGAAGGATTAAGATTTTTTAATAGAAGTAATTTACAAATCTGTTTAACTTTCCGGAGCCAGTTGATATATAACATTTTTTTTTTTGCCTGGAATACCCCTTTAACCCCTTAAGGACTCGGGGGTTTTCAGTTTTTGCACTTTCATTTTTTTCCTCCTTACGTTTTAAAAATCATAACCCTTTCAATTTTCCACCTAAAAATCCATATTATGGCTTATTTTTTGCGTCACCAATTCTACTTTGCAGTGACATTAGTCAAATCATTGTGCGACAAAATCGAAGAAAAAACACAATTTTGTAACTTTTGGGGGCTTCCGTTTCTACGCAGTGCATATTTCAGTAAAAATTACACCTTATCATTATTCTGTAGGTCCATACGGTTAAAATGATACCCTACTTATATAGGTTTGATTTTGTCGCACTTCTGGAAAAAATCATAACTACATGCATGAAAATTTATGTTTAAAAATGTCCTCTTCTGACCCCTATAATTTTTTTATTTTTCCACGTACAGGGCGGTATGAGGACTCATTTTTTTGCGCCGTGATCTGAAGTTTTTATCAGTATGATTTTTGTTTTGATTGGACTTTTTGATCACTTTTTATTCATTTTTTAATGGTATAAAAAGTGACCAAAAATGCGCTTTTTTTTACTTTGGAATTTTTTTGCGCGTACGCCATTGACCGTGCAGTTTAATTAATGATATATTTTTATAGTTCGGACATTTACGCACGCGGCGATACCACATATGTTTTTTTTTTTTACACATTTTTTTTTTTTTTTATGGGAAAAGGGGGGTGATTCAAACTTTTATTAGGGAAGGGGTTAAATGACCTTTATTAACACTTTTTTTCTACTTTTTTTTTTTTTGCAGTGTTATAGGTCCCATAGGGACCTATAACACTGCACACACTGATCTCCTATGCTGATCACTGGCGTGTATTAACACGCCTGTGATCGGTGTTATCGACGCTTGACTGCTCCTGCCTGGATCTCAGGCACAGAGCAGTCATTTGCCGATCGGACACCGAGGAGGCAGGTAAGGGCCCTCCCGGTGTCCTGCAAGCTGTTCGGGATGCCGCGATTTCACCGCGGCGGTCCCGAACAGCCCAACTGAGCAGCTGGGTCACTTTCACTTTAGAAGCGGCGGTCAACTTTGACCACCGCTTCTAAAGGGTTAATACCGCACATCGCCGCGATCGGCGATGTGTGGTATTAGCCGCGGGTTCCGGCCGTTGATGAGCGCCGGGACCGATGCGATATGATGCGGGATCGCGGCGCGATCCCGCTTCATATTGCGGGAGACGGTGCAGGACGTAAATATACGTCCTGCGTCATTAAGGGGTTAAATGGCTATCCGCCGGCAGCTGAAGCAGTCAGCACTGTTGAATAGCCTTTTTTGAGATGGCCCCGACATACAGAAGCATCATATGTTGATGCTACCTCTGAGGCCATCGTATGTTGAAATGATCGTATGTCAGGGGAACACTGTATAATGTTAATGAATTACTTTTAGCTCCATCTTGTTCCAGATTCTGCAAAATTGCTATAATTTTGCTTGATCTTTATTCAGAAAAAAAACGGTCATTTGAAATTTGAGAACAACATAAAGTAGAAGGAGAAAAAAAATGAGCTCTGTAATTTATAGGTTTATATAATTTGGAGCAGGATTTCTGAGTAAATCCAGACAGGACTCCTAGAAGAGACAGGGAGAGTCTTTCTTACCCCGTCCACACACAGTGACAGGAGTCCTGCCAGGATTTACTCCGCTTTTACTCAGATCCCTCTCCAAATATCACAAACCTATATATGAGAACTTTCTATCGCTCTATCCTTACCCTCTTATGCCCTTATTTCAGGCTGTATGAAGACTTGCTTTAAATACTCTACTTAGACCCCAGAACAGGATGGTCTTGCCTTAAAGGCTGCAATGGTTATGGTAACTGTTTTTGTTATCCCATTATAGCCCATTCAGGAAAGGCCAATTTATTAATTTTTTTTCCTCCTTTCATTCTAAGAACCATAACTCAATTTTTCATCTACAGGGCCATGAATTTTTTTTTATAACTAATTTTGATATTTAAAAGTTTTGATCTGAGTGCTCAGACCACTTGCTAGATAGAGCCAGGAGAAATGTGTGCTAACTGCGTTCTTTCCGAGATCTAAACCACATGACCAAGACAGTCTCCTAATGCAAGTCTATGGAACTGTCTCAGTCTCCATACACAGAGAGAAGCGCTCAGCGGTCAGCTTGTATCCCTGCTCAGTCTAGCAATCGGTCTGGGTCTGAACACTCAGACCCACACAGATCAAAACTTTTGACATGTCTCTAGGACATGCCAAGTGTGTTGCGTGTTTTAGTTTAAATGGGTACTCCGCCCCTAGCATCTTATCCCCTATTCAAAGGATAGGGGATAAGATGTCAGATCGGTGGGGTCTCACTGCTGGGGACCCCGGGTTCTCCACTGTGGCACTGCCCTATCATTACTGCACAGAGCAAACTCGCTCTGCGCGTAATGATGGGCAATACAGGGACCGAAGCGTTGTTGCGTCACGGCTCCGCCCCCTCATGACGTTACGGCCTGCCCCCTCAATACTAGTCTATGGGAGGGGCGTTAAGGACTCCCATAGACTTGCATTAAGGGGGCAGGCCGTAACGTCATGAGGGGCGGAGCCCTTACGTCACAATGCTCCGGTGTTGTATCACCGGTCATTACGCACAGAGCGAGCGTGCTCTGTGCAGTAATGAAAGCGGGGTCCCCAGCAGTGGGACCCTGGCGATCTGACATCTTATCCCCTATCCTTTGGATAGGGGATAAGATGTCTAGGGGCGGAGTACCCCTTTAAGTAAGAGGGACACTTTTTTTTTTTTTTTTTTTAATAAAGTATAAACAAATAAATAAATACTGGCACAACTAAAAGTAAAATTAAGATATTTATTTATATATAATTTTTAAAAAAATGAATAAATAAATGGATAGATGACTTGCGGAGCAATTCATCTATCCATTTATTTATTCATTTTTTTTATTATATATAAATTAATATATTTTACTTTTAGTTGCTCCAGTATTAATTTTTGTTTATACTTGTATACTTTTCACTGTATGGGGTGTTAGGGACCCATATTAATACCAGGCAGCAACACACACCCCTGTATGCAGCCACGTGCACCCAAGCACCATGCAGGGGATCCTGGCACGGAGCAGACACCGAGGAGGCAGGTAAGGTACCTCCCAGTGTCCTGTAAGCTGTTTGGGATGCCGCGATTTCACCGCAGCGGTCCCAAACAGCCCGACTGAGCAGCCGGGTTAGTGTCACTTTCCCTTCAGACGCGGCGGTCAGCTTTGATTGCCGCGTCTGAAGGGTTAATACAGGGCATCACCGCGATCGGTGATGTCCTGTATTAGCCGCAGGTCCGGCCGTTGACGGCCGCAGGGACCGCCGCGATAGTCGCCGTATTAGATGCACCAACTTTTCTCCCCCAGTTTTGGGGAAGAAAAAGTGCGTCTTATACGGCGAAAAATACGGTAAATCTTCAGTTGATATATCCACTCGTCATATTTCCTATAAAAAAAATTGTCAATATCACTAAACTAAATGTCTGTTAACCCTGTATTCGTTTAATTCCAGGCAAGAACACAAAAAATGAGACGGCAAATAAGTTACTGTCAGAAACATTTGAAGCAGAACAATGAGATGTCTGAGGAGGAAAGAGAGAAGATGAAGCGCAGATTACAAAGGATCCTCCGTAGGAAAGACAACTATCTAGAGCGAGAGAGGATCCTTCAGAGGCTGAAAGAAGAGCTCAAGTGACTCCGGAATAGAGCGGCGTAGCCTTATACAAGGAGGTGCCCTAATAATATTGTGCGGACTGTAAAGGACGGTAGAACTGTATATAAGATTACAGTATTCATCAGAAGTGTGGCCAGATCCCAGGAACCAGCATTACCATGTTCTCCTACAGTTCATACATTTAGTGACCGCCTCTTGTCTGGCTCCTGGATTCTCCATTTTGTCCACACGTCTATAACTTCCTGCTGTGCACGGATGTTTAACCACTCTCTACATTACTGATGTCATTAGGTTTTAAATAAATCTGAAGCTTCTGTTTAAAATCCTAAAATCTTACAGTTCACTCTGGCCACGGAGCTCCACACTAAGCCTGTGCTGCTGTCCACACTCCGTCTCTGTAGTCATTAGACAGGTCTACAAAAAAAAAGTGACGCTATACAGTGATCCTTCAACTTACAATATTTTCAACATACAATGGTCTTTTCTGGACCACTGCAACTTGAAACCACAGTCAACATACAATACTACAGACAGTCCAGATCTGTGAAACGTGTCACTGGCTGGAAGATCTGACCAATCAGAATGGACATTTCACTGGTAAAACGCCTATATTACTGAAGTGTATACAATGACTGGCTGTCTGGTAGCGCCCCCTACAGTACAGGGAGGCATTACATGTTCTGTACTCTTTACTTGTGCCAGGGTTACCTGCTCCTTTGGACACCAGGTGAGGGCGGCTCCATTTTACTTTTTTTAGGACACTGCATGTACCATACAAGACTCTGTAGAGAACAGGAGCTTCTTCATAGACAGTGATTTACAGCTTCCAGCAGATCTTTCTTACTTTTTATATTTAAGGACTTTTTTTATCTACTTATTTTTATTTAAAGAGGGGAGAGGAGAGAGAGAATGAAAGTAAAGTGATCTTTACTGTGGCAACCACTAGGAAGGCCAAACTGCAACTCCCAGAAAGCCAAATGCTGTCTGGGCATGCCTGGGAGTTGTAGGTTTGCAACATCTCGAGGACCACTGTTACAGTTACACTGTTACCAAATGGTAGCCCTCCAGATGTTGCCAAACTACAACTCCCAGGCATGCCTAGACTGCCCAGGCATGCTGGGAGTTGTAGTTCTGTAACGTCTGTCCCTTCAGATTTAGCAATTTTCATGAAATTTTTGAAAATTGCTGCTCTACTTTGAAGCCCTCTAATTTTTTCAAAAAGCAAAAATATGTCCATTTTATGATGCCAACATAAAGTGGACATATTGTATTTGTGAATAAAATTTATTGTGAATATCCATTTTCCTTTACAAGCAGAGAGCTTCAAAGTTAGAAAAATTGAAAATTTTCATGAAATTTTGGGATTTTTTCACCAAAAAAGGATGCAAGTAACGCAGAAAATTTACCACCAAAATAAAGAATATGTCACGAAAAAACAAAATCAGAATATTCGGAAAAAGCGTTTGTTATTAATTCGTAAAGCGACGATCCTTAAGGTGAAAAAGGGCTGTCCTTAAGGGGTTAAAGGCTCTAGGCCCCATAGAGAAGGAATCCAAAGTTTCCCCTGGATCAACATCCTGGTCCCTCACTGAACTTTCTCTACAGGAAGAGCATAAGAGGAGACATCCTCCTCCTGATCAGAAGATGAAGAGCAAGCCTTGTCAGCGGTTGAAGACCCCTCCTCCGCCATTGGTACAGAACGCTGGGGGGCATCCACCCTGGGTCTTATTGTGGTAAGGGATTCCTTTAGCTCCTTTATTGATTAAAAGGGTACTCTGCTGCTAGACATCTTATCCCCTATCAAAAGGATAGGGGATAAGATGTCAGATCCTAGGGGTCCCGCCGCTGAGGACCCCCGGGATCTCGGCTGCAGCACCCACCTGTTGCGGCTTCCAGAAATGCTGGAGGCTTAGGCTCCCTACCACGGTGACTTGAGATCGTGATGCCCTGCCCCTCAATGCAAGTCTATGGGAGGGGGCAGGACATACCCCACCCCACCCCACCCCCTCCCATAGAATTGCATGAGGGGGTGGGGTGACATCACATGGGGCAGAGACGTGACATCACGATCTCCCGTTACCATGAGGCATTAGGATGAGAACCTCCAGGGCTGCCGGAAGCCGTAACAGGTGGGTGCTGCAGCAGAGATCCCGAGGGTCCCTAGCAGCAGGAACCCCACGATCTGACATCTTATCCCCTATCCTTTCAATAGGGGATAAGATGTCTAGGGGCGGAGTACCCCTTTAAATACACATTTATAATCAGAGAGTGTCCCAAATAGCATGTAGACAGAAGCCAGTATATTCCCATAAAGTGAATGGCCAGTGTTACTAAGACGACTTAGATACATTTCTGCATTTGGGGCCTTTTCATTGCACTTTATCTTGGTTGCTAATACTCTTCTGACATTACACTATTTCAGCCAGTACTAACTTTATGCCACTAGAGGTCACTATAATACACTGTTACTCACTGGGGGACATCTATTAAAGTCACTGTAGGGGCACTGATCTTATACACAGGTTCTGATGGTGTAGTGGAGCGTACATGCACCAAATGTATGAAATAGTGCAGGGCCTGTGATAAATATGGAGCTAATACGTTATTGTGAAACTTCACTTCAGAACACTACTTTGTAGGATTCTTTTTGTGCCACTTTTATGACTTTTTTTCACTCATGCAACTTTCGTGTGACCGAGACTACTGTACTGTCTACAGCCTGTCTGGGCTGGTGTAGGTTTTTAGTGCAACCAATCTTCTTATAAAAAGATAAAAAGCCAATAGGGACCACTCTGGGGACTTGTGGTTTAGGCACCATGAAAGTGATGACCGGTTTTCTTTAAATGTGACAAAAAGCAATAGCTGCAAGATGTTCTGTTACACCTTGTATCTGCAGGTGATGTTATTTCTGCCTTAGAAAATATTGATAGTTCAGTTATTTAGCGACAGAAGTGTATCTGGAAGAATACATTGAACTGCACTCGGGATTTGCTGTGAATTTGGGGGAAAATAAAATAAAAAAAAAAAACAGTACACCAATGTGTCAAAATCATTAATTTTTTTTATTACTGCAACATCCCCAAATAAGTTATGTTTTTTTTTTTGTTTTTTTTTGCTGGTCATGTGGGAAAATGGTGAACCTTGGAAGAGAAGCAAATTCAGAGTTTTACCAAAGATGTCTGATCAGCAAAACACCGTCATCAATAGCAGGCAAAAAGCACATTGATGGCAGCACCATTCTGCTTATATTGCTTCTCCTGAACGCGCCGATCTTGCCCCTAGTACTAAAATTCAGTTAGGTTATACACTGGGTTGGGGGTAGGGTACACTTTTACACCCTCCCCTCAAGTGTATTGAGTACCGTGCAATAGAGAAGGGGCCAGGCCTGCCCAGCACCCCTGCCTCCATTGGTACAAAGCCGGCGATTAACATATAAGCAATGCAAGCTAGCATGTCCATCTCAGGAACCAAACTGCGGATCCAGGTAAGTTATGCCTCATTTTACTCCGATTCACCTACATAAAATGAGGCATAACTTACCTGGATCTGTGGTTTGGTTCCTGAGATGGACATGTTTTTAGCTGGCATTGCTAATATGTGAGTTGCGTTTAGTGCGGGTGAACATGTCAGTTTTGCTTTAAAAAGGGTTTATCTAATATTAGAAAAACCGAGGCGATTTCTTCAAAAAACAGTAGCACGTCTGTTCTCAGGTTATGTGTTGAATTACACCTCAGTTCTATTGAAGTTCATGGGACAAAGTTGCAATACCCCACAACCTATGGACAAGAGTGGTGCTGATTTGAAAAACAAAAAAGCTGCTTTTCCATTCCTGGACGGCCCCGTTTACAACCAACTATTTGTATCTTGAATGGGTGTTTCCATGTAGAAAACAGGATCAATGGAAGATAGTACAGAAATATATTTACTAACTCAACCTTTCATGTAGATTAATTTAGAATACAATTATACTGCAGACCCACACTTAAACCTTCATCCCCCACCCCAAAAAAAATAAAATAAAATAAAAACAAGAAAAAAAACACAAGTCTCACAAAATTCTTTTATGTACAATTTTTTTTTCTTCAAAAGACATAAAACTTTCTTCTTTTATACAATCTACAGTCTAACAACATATACAGATACAATGTGCCTACAGTACATGCCGATTTCAAACATTACATTCAGAGCACTGTGGATTTATAGGAAACTAGAAGTTGTGTCCATTTATGTGCCGATTCTAAGCAGATAAATACAAAAAAACACTAAAAACATTTCGTAGCCATTATAAAAGTTATTACAGTGAATGCTTCTAATCGATTCAGTACCTGAATAAGTCAATGAAATCTAATTCCGTTCACATTCAACACCAGCAGTATCGTGTAGTTTATTACCACATTGAGATGGCTGAACCCCGGACAGAAATCCAGAACCACATTTTCCTAGTTTACATTGCAGTACATTGGTCAGTGCTCATTGGCGCTCACTAGTAGATAACCAACGCTATAGTATTATAGCAAAGGACAGATCAAAGCATTTCAGCTTCTGAAAAACAAGATTACGGCTGTAAACACACACGTGCAGTTTTTTTTAGCCAGTCAGAAGTGGATCAAGCAGGGAGGAGAAGTATAAGTCCTTCCTTTCTATTTCCTTATCAAGTTCCAAGACACCTTGGTGATTATTACCATTGCTAAGGTGGTGGGGGGGGGGGGGGGGGTTGTATTCGTCACCGGTGCTGAATTGTACACCACCTTCCTGCTGTGTGTAGGGGTTTGGGTACCACATGCCATTCATTTGGATTTTCATCTCCATGCCCAAATTTAAATCAATGATATTGCTACATGCCAACCCATTGCCCAAATGATGAATTAGGTCCTTTTAGTGAAGTCTATGGATTATTATACAGACCATCTTTAGATTGACATCTGATTGATGGGGGTGGAAACAGTTAAAGGGGTACTCCACCCCTAGACATCTTATCCCCTATCCAAAGGATAGGGGATAAGATGTCTGATCGGGGGGGAACCCCGCAATATAGCATGCGGCACCCACCTGTTTCTGCTCCGGAAGCACTGGAGGGTCTGGGTCCCCACCACGGAAGTTAATGACATCACGACTCCGCCTCCCTGTGACGTCACGCCCCGTCCCCTCAATGCAAGTCTATGGGAGGGGGCGTGACAGCCGTGACGGCCCGAACTTCTGTTCCTGTGGTCGGGATCCAGACCCTCCAGCACTTCCGGAGCAGAAACAGGTTGGTGCCGCATGCTATATTGCGGGGGGTCCCCCGCGATCAGACATCTTATCCCCTATCCTTTGGATAGTGGATAAGATGTCTAGGGGTGGAGTACCCATTTAATCAGTTACCAAGGCATAATAAGGACCTCTGGCCATCAATGAAATCAGTGCGGTCAGACTCCTGCCACCCTGACTGATCTAGATCTAAAAAGCGGTCTTGGAACTCACGCAGCACTGTAGCTTCTTCAAGTTTTAATTGCACTATAGTCTCAGTCCTGAGACCCTCTGTGATTGTAAGTAATAGCAGGGTGAAGCGTGGCAGTGTCATGCTTCTCTCCCTGGATTTTAATCCTATCAGACTCATTCACTGCATTAGTCTATTGAATAAAACAGAGTCAGATCGGCCAGGGAGTGAAGAGTGCTGCCGTGCACAAATGTTACATTTCCGTCAATTTTACCCGAAAAAAAAAAAGTGGAGCAGTTTTACAAATTGAAATAATTTCATTGCTAGTTGTTAGTCTCACCATTATACTGAGAGGTGGGGGAAAAATTACTAGTTAGCTAGACTACTATGACCTACTGTAATACCAACAAGATTGAGCAATAAAACAAACATTTTCCCTGCAGCGCCCCTAGAGACAGAAATATATATGGCTCTTTAAAAATTGCATTCTCAGTATCAGAATTGGATTCCAGGATTTGCTTGTTTTTAGGTGAAACTGGGGAACTTACAAAGATTCTCAGAGGTCTTTCATGAAAGTCTAAATCTTAGACAGTTTAAAGGGGTATTCCAGGAAAAAACTTTTTTTTATACATATCAACTGGCTCCAGAAAGCAGATTAAACAGATTTGTAAATTACTTCTATTACAAAACCTTAATCCTTTCAGTACTTATGAGCTGCTGAAGTGCAGTTGTTCTGTCTAAGTGCTCTCTGATGACACCTGTCTCGGGAACCACCCAGTTTAGAAGCAAATCCCCATAGCAAATCTCTTCTACTCTGTGCAGTTCCCGAGACAAGCAGAGATGTCAGCAGAGAGCACTGTTGCCAGACAGAAAACAACAACTCAACTTCAGCAACTATTGAAAGGATTTTTCCTGGAATACCCCTTTAAATACATGTTCTAAACTTTTATCATTACAAAAAAAGGAACAATTTCATACCCAACTTTATCTTTGTACTAAAAAAACTAAAAAAAACTTCAAGCAGCTTTAAGGGGGAAAACAAAAATGTAAACCGCACCTTTTCCCAAATTCTTCAGTTATTTTTTTTAGGGCTCCCAATATCTACTGTGCTGCACTTTACCCGGCTATTACTAATTATCACGGGGTATAAGGAGTGAAATCTGATGCAATCTACACTTTTTACATGTCTGGGAAATACATTACGTTTTTACAAATGACAGAGACATTCAATACTGAAGAAATGCGTTTGATGGACATTAGAACAGCCTAAAACCATCAGGGATTAATGCTCTGCCCAGTGTCTTTAGCATGTCCAAAAGTAAAATCACATACAATACCACAATAACAAAATGCAGCGTACATTAGTTTGGTCTTGTATAACACATCCAGAAATCTCAGGCTTCTCATCTCCGCTCCTCTTTACAGAAGCGATCTGCGAATCATGAAGGGTTGCGTGAAGTCGGCCATGCTTCATATTCACATCTGCAATATTTATGATGCAAACAGCAAGGCTGCTAGGACATCCCGTAAAAGCATTTCCCAATGTAATGTGCCTAGTATCCTGTACATGCAGCCAGGTTTAATATTTCATTCGAGGCTTTTAACCCCTCACTATAATATTTATACTACTGACAAAGTATTTCAAGTATTATCTCACCACCGTACTTCCATCATACGCTCCATATAATGTACTGAGGACTTTCTAGATTATTTATGTTAAAAACTCAATTTTCAACCCTACAAAAATGTTCCCATTCCATATTCCACTTTAAATTATAATTTGGTATGAAGCACAAGACAGACAGATCTGAGGTTTATAAGAGAAAATTCCATTCCCAAAACACTTATGAATGCTTTAAATATGTGCGTCACATTAAGGTTGGGTCACACACAGCACATACGCAGTGTTTTTCACGCTGTGTGAAATCCGCCGGACAGCGGAAAGTATGCTGAGGATGCGCTGAGCAGACACACCGCAGCCCTGTATGTGCAGTAAAGTTTGGAGGCTGGCCCAGTGCTTCAACATGACTGACATGTGAGGCCGCCTTCAAACCTTACTGCACACACAGGGCTGCGGCCAGGAAGCCCTGTGTCTGCTCATAGCGCATCCGCAGTGTATTTTCTGCTGCCCGGCAATTTTCATGCAGCATGAAATACCCTGGGTATGAGTCTTGTGTGACTCTACCCTAAGGGATTATTCACTAATTGTGGCAGACGGAGAGTGGGAAGAATTATTAAAACCTGTGTTGAGGAAGAGCGGTGTAGTTGCCCATAGCAACCAGATTGCTTCTATCAATAATGCCTCTTAGGATAAGGTCACATGTGACTTATTTTGCTGCTGCGTATTTTTTCTACCTATTGAAGTCAATGGGTAGTAAAATCAGCTGCGTTTTTTGCTACCCGTTGAATTCAGTGGGTAGGAAAATATTCAGCAGCAAATACACAGCAGTAGCGGTTCCAGAAGCCGTTACAGGTGGGTGCCGCATGGTAGAATGCGGGGGTCACCAGCGGCGGGACTCCGCGATCAGACATCTTATCCCCTATCCTTTGGATAGGGGATAAGATGTCTAGGGGTGGAGTACCCCTTTAACTTGGTGCCCAAGAGCAGATTTTCTATAAGGCTCTGTGTTCCATTTGTTCGGGTACCACTCATTTGCAGCACCATTTTTGGCCACTGGAAACCTCAAAGGTAACCCTGCCCATTAAATAGGACCCATCAGCACCCTACCGGTCATGCCCCTTTAAAAACAGAAACCATGACAGTAGTGCAGTGTTTCCCAACGGCTATCTGGGCATGCTGAGAGTTGTAGTTTTGCAACAGCTGGGGACACCCTGGTTAAAAAACTGCAGTAGTGTGAGGAGTCTCCCACGCATGAAAATCTGCAGGTATTGTGACTGCAAGAACAAGAAAATTCGCTGAATACGTACTGACAATAACTGCACCATTGTTTACATGGGATAATCTAGATACAAGGAGCCAGTGAATGAACTTAGACATCATATATTATCATAATCATATATACATTGTACCTGCGATCCTGTTTTACATTAATACTTTTTCATATCGTTGTATGCAAGACTTCTCATAAACACCGTCCTCTGTGATAAGTACGGGTGCTGCCAAGCCGTTTTTCCCTCCCCATCTCATACTTCTGCCAATCTAGTTTAAGGGTAGGGTCACACGTCACATGGGTCACATGGCCGCAGGGACCACCGCGATAGGGGTGTATTCGCCGTATAAGACGTACCGACTTTTTACCCCCAGTTTTGGGGAAGAAAAAGTGCGTCTTATACGGCGAAAAATACGGTAAGTATTAACTGCAAACTTTTAGGCCTGGTTTGCAAGTATGTACTGTAATCCCACATTCAGATTTTGCATTCATTCAGTAGGGGTGAAAACTTTACAATACATGTGCGAGAAATCCGCAGTAGATGGATTTAGGGATGTTAAAAAATAAAAATCCACATACTTTGCATCTACAGTGTGTGAATAGGATTTAACACTGAACCGTATTTGGATGAGGTGAGCAAATACTGGGATACAAGGAAGTTATTCAAGCAAAAGATCTGGTGTGAAGAAAATCACAGCATGCCTGAGGCGAATGGATATCGTTTTAGTCAACCAAATTGAATTTTATTCAAGTAAGTATCCTAAATAATCAGGTCCCCTTGCACCTTTTTGGACATTCTTGGCCACAAATGAGTCACTTGTTCTTAATTTTGAACAAAAAGGATAAACTATAATATTATATATATATCATTGGTCTTTATGTCAAATTTGGATACGAGAGCATCAGGCAGATCCTCTAATGGAGGATTACAAAGGATCCTCTGTTGCACACTTCTGTCCTGTTCAAAAAGATAAACTACACCAAATTTTTTATGAAGACCTATGGGGAAAAAAAAAATCTCCATAATAAGTACAGAGCAAGAATAAAAAAAATTGCATTTAAAAACTTTTTGGCTTTAGACATTAGATCAAATCTTGTCAGCACTGAACAGAAATGGGAGATCCACAACATCTAGTGCAATACCAATCAGATTGCTGCTTTTTGTCTCTTACTTTCAAAATGGATCTAACTTGCCACCTTTATTTGTTTTAAGAGATTAATCTGCCAGTACAGTAAAAGCCATTAGGTCGTGACGACCACTAGGCTACGTAGGAGGAATCCACAAACATGTGGCAGAGGAGAGTTGCTTTTTTGGAATACTATTGATGTAATGTCATAGCTGTGAATAAATGTGGTACCAAAGGTACAAGTGGTAGAGAGAATAAGTGTCCACCAATGCTATAGATGGGCTGAATGTCAGGAGGTGTTAGGGTAAATTCTGGTTCTATAGGGGCGCACATATTAAAATCAATATCACATTTGCCTGTAGCATAAAACATGAGAATGTTCCCCTCTTGCATCCAAACAAACAGAATAACACTTTAATTTCCCCACAGGAAATTCTCCATTGACTGTAAAGACTATATACAAATAGGGCCCCAAATCCCCTCAAGTAGTTCAAGAACTGATTGTAGCAAACAAAAGATGGGCAAACTTCTGCTTAAACCATCAAACTGTGGTCAACTTGTGTCCATATATTCTTGTATTTAGGTCTCACATTCTGTGCCAAATAACTTTAAAAGGCGTACACCATTGCTAGGTATCTTATCCCCTATTGAGTGGGTCCCGCCGCTGGGACCCCAGGGAAAACGCTAATGTCCCAGCGACGGGACCCCCGCAATCAGACATCTTATCCCCTATCCTTTGGACAGTTTGAAAGCCATAGGCCATTAAAGAATAAATCCGTTTATAGTCAATATTTAAGCATACAGCTATGGTGTTTAAAAGTGAACCAGTCACACCTCTAGCTGTTGGTTCATAGTTTGGAGACCACTGCAATATATATCAATCTGCTCAACTCCTTCTGCTCTATAACAGGATGCATGCAGATTGGGCTGTATCTCAACATGACAGGTTCACGTTAATATATATATATATATTAAAAATAAAAATGATATAATGAGAATATTATAGTTTAAGGGGTTCCCCCGGTACTATGGAGTATGCTGACCATGTGTATAAGCGTGGACCCTACCTGACCACCACAGACAAATGATATTAAAAATAGTATACACTGGTGCAGAGGGCCCTTTGTCTATACTATTTTTAAATTATATATATATATTATATGATGGACATTCACTAAGATTTCAACCTCCAGTCCACAAGTTCCCTATATAATTGAAGAGATTTGCAAGTGTCCATTATAAAAATCACATACAGTAACATACACAGCAACTGATACCAGCCCCTACTGAAGACAACTGCTACACGGCATGTCAAAACTCTCTCATATATTTCATTTTTCATATACCAAAATGGCCTGAACATCCATTACAGACCACTGATACATACACATACATACACACACATCTATATCCATCACAGCATTTTTTGTATCGGGGATGACACACACAGGAGGGCGGGCACGGTCCTAAGCAGAGCTCAGTAGGATAAACAGGCAGTAAATAAATATCGGCATGTCAACCGCAGAACTTCAGATCCTGCGACAAAAATATAACTGGACAGCGTAAACTAACATTAAATAACATAGTAAGTTTTGAGTGGGAATCAGCACCAGAAACACTTTATAAAATGAAACCACTTACAAGCCCCGGCCCCTGTTCTGGGAAATGCTCTGTGAACCAATCAGGAGCCAGCGTGACACGTCGATAGAGTCTTCTGTATACAGCACCCTCCCCCAGTGATATTGCATATTCGTACGGGTGTTTTGGTTAAAAAAGTAGTTTTGTGTTTCGGTATATAGCTTGTGAACAGTGGCTTGAAGAACTTTTGATTCGGATCCTTCGTGACTACAATCTACTGACTCATGGACACACACTGCAGCGTGCTTATAGAAAATAAAGCCATTTTGTTCAACTGAATACATAAGGAAGTCTATGCTTCTTCACCGACACTTAAGGAGGAACATCTTTGCTTGCTGTTGGCTGTGGCACTTGATAAACCGTCTCTTCCACCGCACACGTACCCGGCGTTACTTTTGGTGTGTCATATAGTACCTGTGCAGACGAACTGTCTGTCCTAGACACAAGTTTGTTGTAAGCCCCTACTAGTACAGGGGCCTGGCTTGCCGTCCCTTTAAATGTAGATGAGGAAGGCAAGCACATTGTTCCGGCAGGATGCGCCGACATATCCATGATGATGGGCGTGGCATACTCTGGCCCATTGGTTGGCAGTGGTTCTGCGTAGGCATGGTAGATGTCCGTGTCTGGGGAGTTGTAGGAGTCCAGATCGGCATAGCCACCTTCTTTACCTTCTTCGGGTTTGAAGGTTGATCTCTGATGCAAGGTGCCAACTGCTCCCCCAACTAGGGGCTGAGCATACTCTGTATGGATAAAGCAGAAAATTCCTTATTATTAAAAGAACATTTATCATCTGGTGCACATAGTGAGAATAATATTGGGATATTTGCAATGTAAGGTTTATCCTATATTAAAACACTGATGGTACATTATTTTACAATCTTCTTCCAATGCAACATCAACATGCCCATGTCCATAAGACTAGTGTGATGAAGCGTGTTGGGATGAGATTGCCAATGACTACTATTGCAAAACAAATTAATCAATAAAAGTTTGCAAAATTTAGCAAGGGTCACAAGTTGAATGCAACTACTCTGATAGGTAAAGCTTAAAGAGTACCTCTCATGATCTTGTTAATTGTTGTAATCCCCCCAGTTCACTGCCCCAATCATGATAAACCACCCCCTGCCTTTCTTATTATTATTATTATTATTATTATTATTTTTTAGTTTTATACCTTGATATTGCTCTGTATTTTCCCTGAGCAATCGCTAGAACAAGCTTGAGGAAGAGTGTGCTAAGTGCGTCCTCTCCTGTGCCGTGTGACAGATGGACTTTCAGTGTGAGCCTATGGGACTCTCTCAGTCATGCCCACAGAAAGAAGTGATCAGTCACATGCTTCTTTCTCCACTTGTCCTAAAGAAACGCACTCAGACCATTACCCAGCCTTTGGCTGCCCAGGCATGCTGGAAGTTGTAGCTTAGCAACAGCTGGAGGCACACTGGTTGGGAAACTCTGTTCTAATATATATGCAGGTTCATTATAAAGGGGTATTCCAGCACTTTTTTTTTTCATAATAAAATGTTTTATAGAATTTTCCAACATACAATAAAAGAAGAACCAAGAAGTAGAGATGAGCGAACTTACAGTAAATTCGATTAGTCACGAACTTCTCAGCTTGGCGGTTGCTGACTTTTCCTGCATAAATTAGTTCAGCTTTCCGGTGCTCCGGTGGGCTGGAAAAGGTGGATACAGTCCTAAGAAAGAGTCTCCTAGGACTGTATCCACCTTTTCCAGCCCACGGGAGCACCTGAAAGCTGAACTAATTTATGCAGGAAAAGTCAGCAACCGCCGAGCCGAGAAGTTCGTGACGAATCGAATTTACTGTAAGTTCGCTCATCTCTACCAAGAAGAACAGTAACAATTGCATAAGTCATCAATAATCAGGTAAGAGACAAGTACACTCTAAGCAAATACAGTTCTGTCCATAAACGGGCTCAGCGTGTTACAGCAACTACATGAAGTTGTGACCAACTAACGTGTAGTAAAGGACAACAGATCAAGTGATATGGAGTGTGGTGCAAAGTAGCCAAGAGTACTAATATGAGCTGTAGAGGTATGAGGACTCCTCAGGCTATATATAACTGAGTATATAAGTAGAGGGGAAGTGGGGATGAGAAGGAGCCGGGGAAGAGTGAGAGAGAAGAGCAAGAGAAGGAACCAGGAGAAGAAAAATGTACCAAACTCTTAGTACAAGACAACCAGGACCCCCAACGCCTCCGGGTCACATGAGTCAGGTAGTCTGTGAATCGGACTGTTAGGACGTCAGTAATGTCACGTGAGGGGTCACAAAGAGGGGTCGGAGAGAAGGGAACTAGTTATCTAAGTGTAGCGTCCCATAGTCAGAGGAGGACGTATATGTTACCCAGGGGGACCAGATCAGTTGGTATTTAGACAATTGTCTGCGTGAATCCGCCAATTCCTCCATCCTGTGCAGCCTAGCGGTCTCTTGGAGTCAGGCTGAAACAGACGGAGGATTCGGCGATTTCCAGATCCTCGGTATCACAGTCCTGGCTGCCAAGAGCAGGAATAGTATCAAGTGTGCCGTATTTTTAGGGATCGATGTTGGTATAATAGAAAGTAAGAGTATTTCTGGGGAACGCTGGAGACACACAGAGGTGATACGTTTAATTATATCTAGGACCTTAGACCAATAGGTCGTCAGAGAGGGACACGTGAGCCAAATGTGCGCCATCGTTCCCCTATCAGAATGGCACCTCCAGCAAGCATCAGAGACATTTGGTTACATTGTCGCCAACAGAGCTGGCACCCTGTACCACCTCGTGAGCAGCTTGTAGTTAACCTCCTGTGCTTTGTAGGAGATAGAGGTGCCATGGCATCTGGTAAGGGCGGCCGACCAATCCGCATCAGAAATCAGGTGACCTGTCTCTCTCCCAACCCACTTTGAAGGGCAGGGGTTTAGACCGATGTATCTTTAAAAGCAAGGGGTAGAGCACACTTACAGTGTGGGGTATCGGCGACGTTGACACAGAGCTTTTCGAAAGTAGAGAGTGGCCTATGTAGGCGCAAAGATTGGCTGGAGGTATTGTGAAAGTGTGTCAGCTGAGAATATTGGAACTGTAGGGACGGGGAGAGAGGAAGTCCACCCATAATTTCAGATAACGGTCTCAAGCCTGAGTGTGTTAGGAGGGGCAGGAATGTAGTATATGAGTGTTTACTAAAAGCGAGGAAGGGGCTTTGGTGCATCGCAGGAGGGAAGGCTCGATTATGGAATAAAGGGGTAAGCGGGCCATCTTGATCAAACAATGCCATTCGGGACATATAAGATTTTATTGCGGTGGATGGAGGAGAGGATCGGGGGCAGGTCCTGAATTCTTGCAATTTTAGAAGAGGCCGAGGAGCTCCAAAGGAAGGTCCATATATCGCAGCCCAACCAATGGCTCTCAAGATTAACCCATTGTTTGTCTTGTGAATGATGGAAACAGTCCAGGATGCGAGTCAGGACCGATGCCAGATAATAGGATTGGTAGTCAGGCAATGCCAGACCTCCATCTCTTTTCCGTCGTATCAGGACATGTCTCGCCAACCTGGAGTGTTTGTGAGCCCATATGAAGTCCGATTGCAGGGACGTAAGTTCCTTAAAGAAGGTGCGGGGGAGTAGGATGGGGAGACAGGAGAAAAGGTAGAGAAGACGCGGAAGGATATTCATTTTATGAATATCTATTCTACCTAGCCAAGAAAAATCTTTCCTCTCCCATCTTGACAGGTCATGTCTTATTAGTTGTAGGATCGGGGGAAAGTTAAGTCGATATAAATCTAGCGGGTTGGAGGGAACCATAATCCCTAGGTATTTGATAGAGGTGGGTTGCCACTTGAATGGGTATGAGGATTGAAGTATACGTGCTATATGTGGGGGAAGGGTAATATTCAGGGCTTCACATTTTGACGCGTTAAGTTTATAGTTACTGAGGGCAGAGAAACGTTTGACGGTCAAGAGCAAGGAAGGAAATGTGGTGAGGGGAGGAGAGGTATAGCAGGAGGTCGTCTGGGAACGCCGCGCATTTACAGTGGCCCGAGGCAGTAATCAGCCCCCTAATGTCAGGGTTGTTGCGGATGTCTACCAACAAGTGTTCCATGCAGAGTACATATATCAAGGGAGCTAGGGGGCAACCCTGCCTCGTGCCATTGCGAACACTAAATGACTCCGACAGACGACCATTTAGCCTAATCTGCGCCTGCGGGTGGGAGTAGAGTGCCATTATTCTAGAGTGCATGACAGTTCCCAATCCAATCTGTAACAGGGAAGCCAACATGAAATCCCAGTCCACCCGGTTGTAGGCCTTCTCTGCATCCAGGGACAGTAGGAAGAGGGGAGTTTTGTCACATACGGGCCTGGTGAATTACAGAGAAGGTGCGGAGGGTGTTGTCTCTCGCCTCTCTATCCTGGATGAATCCCACCTGATCCGGGTGAACAAGGGATCTCATGTAAGGGGCAAGTCTATTAGCTATCAGCTTTGCAAACAATTTAGCATCCGAATTAAGGAGGGAGATGGGCTTGGAGATGGGCCTATAGCTGGGACATAGCATCGGGTCTTTACCGTCTTTAGGTATGACTGTTCTATACGCCTTCAAGAAAGAGAGGGGGGGGGGGGGGAGAGAGGAGGCGGAAATGCTATTGAATGCCGCAAGCAAAGGAGGAGCCACTTCAGTCTGAAGAGTTTTGTAAAACTTAGAGGTGTAGCTGTCCAGGCCAGGACTTTTGCCCGACGGCATCGCTTTTATAGCGTCAGTTAGCTCAAGCAGAGAGAAAGGCTCCTCCATTGCCAGAACAGCCTCCGGGGGCAAGGTAGGGAGACCGGTGTCAGATGAACTGCGAGAGGACAGGCTTGTCCGCGGCCGAAGAGGTAGTGTCATTCGGCTTGGGCAGATTGTACAGTGATGTATAGTATTGTCTGAACGTGTCCAGAATAGTGGGCGTCAGGTATGAGATAGTACCAGATTGGGATTTGATGGCCAGGACAAAGAGTGACTACAGCATTTTTTTTTTAAAATGTATCCCTTAACCACAGGGGAATAAGAGTCTGATCACTTAAGATTGGGACACCAAGCAATCTCCATAACATGGCTCCAAACCTCCCCCCCCCCCCAAAAAAAATAAAGGGAACTCTAAGATATCACATCCTAGATCTGAATGAATGAACTAATCTCATGAAATACTTTACATAGTTGAATGTGCTGACAACAAAATCCCACAAAAATTATCAATGGAAATCAAATTTATCAACCCATGTAAGTCTGGATATGGAGTCACAGTCAAAATCAAAGTGGAAAATCACACTACAGGCTGATATAACTTTGATGTAATGTCCTTAAAACAAGACAAAATGAGGCTCAGTAGTGTGTGTGGCCTCCACGTGCCTGTATGACCTCCCTACAACACCTGGGCATGTTCCTGATGAGGTGGCAGATGGTATCCTGAGGGATGTCCTCCCAGACCTGGACTAAAGCATCGGCCAACTCCTGGACAGTCTGTGGTGCAACGTGGCATTGGTGGATGGAGCGAGACATGATGTCCCAGATGTGCTCAATCGGATTCAGGTCTGGGGAACAGGTGGACCAGTCCATAGCATCAATGCCTTCCTCTTGCAGGAACTGCTGACACACTCCAGCCACATGAGGTCTAGCATTGTCTTGCATTAGGAGGAACCCAGGACCAACCGCACCAGCATATGGTCTCACAAGGGGTCTGAGGATCTCATCTCGGTACCTAATGGCAGTCAGGCTACCTCTGGCAAGCACATGGAGAGCTGTGCGGCCCCAAAAAGAAATGCCACTCCACACCATTACTGACCCACTGCCAAACTGGTCATGCTGGAGGAAGTTGCAGGCAGCAGAACGTTCTGCACGGCGTCTCCAGACTCTGTCACATGTGCTAAGTGTGACCCTGCTTTCATCTGTGAAGAGCACAGGGCGCCAGTGGTGAATTTGCCAATCTTGTGTTCTCTGGCAAATGCCAAACGTCCTGCACAGTGTTGGTCTGTATGCACAACCTCCATCTGTGGATGTCAGGCCCTCATACCACCCTCATGGAGTCTGTTTCTGACCGTTTGAGTGGACACATGCACATTTGTGGCATTTTGCAGGGCTCTGGCAGTGCTCCTCCTTGCACAAAGGCGGAGATAGTGGTCCTGCTGCTGGGTTGTTGCCCTCCTACGGCCTCCTCCACATCTCCTGATGTACTTGCCTGTCTCCTGGTTGCGCCTCCATGCTCTGGACACTACGTTGACAGACACAGCAAACCTTCTTGCCACAGCTCGCATTGATGTGCCATCCTGGATGAGCGGCACTATCTGAGCCACTTGTGTGGGTTGTAGACTCCGTCTCATGCTACCACTAGAGTGAAAGCACCGCCAGCATTCAAAAGTGGCCAAAACATCAGCCAGGAAGCATAGGAACTGAGAAGTGGTCAGTGGTTACCACCTGCAGAACCACTCCTTTATTGGGGGTGTCTTGCTAATTGCCTATAATTTCCACCTGTTGTCTGTTCCATTTGAACAACAGCATGTGAAATTGATTGTCAATCAGTGTTGCTTCCTGAGTGGACAGTGTGATTTCACAGAAGTGTCATTGACTTGGAGTTACATTGTGTTGTTTAAGTGTTCCCTTTATTTTTATGAGCAGTGTATATTTACCACAATTAGTCTTTATCCCCATGCAAATGTTTTTCTATCAATCTGCATATAAATGTCACATAATACCAAATGAAATGTTCCATGTTTAGAAACCTGCTGAGTCTATAGCTAAAAAGACTACTGCACCCAGCAGAAGGCACTACCTGCTGACATGGCGGTCATCTCCCTTGGCCTCAGGCGGTTGACTTCACAGCTGCTATATCTCACAGGTGTCTCCTCGTGTTCTGCCGATTTGGCGGGTAGGAACTGCTTCATCCCTTTCCACCAGCCTGCAGGACATGACGTCAACGTTATATGAATATAATCACCCAGAACTATAAAACATTTACATGAAGAATTTATGGAAATATCAGTTTTCAAGGCAAAACTGATTAAGGGTTATGTTCACACATGAAATGAAATACATGAAATCTGCCAGGCAGAGTGAAATACACTGTGGATGCGTTATGAGCAAACACACAGGACATCCCCGCCGCAGCCCTGTGTGTGCAGTAAGGTTTGGAGGCTGGCCCAGTGCACCCATGTGACTGAAGAGCAGGACCACCTTTAAACCTTACTGCACACACACAGGGCTGCAGCAGGCGTAGTCCTGTGTGTTTGCTCATAGCGCATTGTATTTTCTGCTGCCCAGCAGATTTAACGCAGCAGCAAATTCACTGCGTATGTGCTGCGTGTGACCCTATCCTGAAGGTGTATTCACAAGTACAGTGTCATTCACATATTTGATGCACAGGATTTGAAGCTGCAGATTTCAGTGTAAACTAAATGACTGAACACAGAATCAAATCTGCAGCTTCAAATCCTGTGCATTAAATCTGCATAGGATACTGTATGTGTGAATAGACCCTGAAGGCCTATTCTCAAGCTGGTTGGTGGCGTGCTGGCACTTGGCACTCCTGAGACTTTTGCGTGAGCCACGGCACCCGGATGTGCACACAGTGTACGGAGCCTCAAGCCTTAGCTCTGTACATTGTGTAGTGGTCGTGCCAGATTATATGCAGCTCAACTCTATTTCACTTCAAAGGGAGCTAAACGCTAAGCACATGGTTACATTATGACCCATATCTACACTTATCTTGTTACTTTACCTGCACGGTCCCAGTATGGCAAGTCATAAGTACCTTCTGTTTTCTTCTTTCTGATGGGAAAAGACAAACCAGAATCATGATTAGATCACTATGATTTGATGAAGATTATTTAGTGTTCTAATATTTTAAAGTGTTTCTGAAATCTAGTGTGCTGTCCTTGAGTGGTATTGGTACTATGTAATATACAGCAGGTTCTACACTAGCTTCTTTTCTCCAGCAGATGGCGCTGGTATAGCAGATGGTAACCGTGCTTCCATTGCACGCAGCTTTCTAACAGGTAGCGTGAAACAATTCTAAGTTACAATCTTGCGCTCTATGAATCATACCTTTTTTTCATGACTTGTCTTTGTACCTTTTCTAAAAAAAAATGTACTTGCACCATTCCCTCAGAGCTGTTCTTTTTGTTTCTACGTACTTCATTTGGCCCGCAATCAGCCATATTTATTTGAACTCCGAATGCTAATTATTGAATAAATTGACAAATGGGCCGTCTCTAGCACCCTTAGGAGTGTGAACTACAACACTTTACTCTCAGCAAGGACCATGTCAGGGCACTTCCTGCAGTCACAGGAGATGGTGTAAGTCTTAGGAGACCACACTGCTAAAGGGGTTATCCTGGAACAGAAAATCCGAGCCAACTTCTTCTAAAAACAGCACTACACCTGTCCTCAGGTTGTGTTGGGTATTACAACTTTTCTCCATTCACATAAATAGAACTGAACTGCAATACCACACACAACCTTTTTTTTTCTTTTTAAAGAAATCAGCCTTTAATGCTGTCTGACCGGACCGTGACAGAGTGATTTTGGTTTACTTCCCTCTGGATATTGAAGACTGACCATTTCTCAACTTCTATATCTGCATAATACAGAGTTTCTCAACCAAGGTGCCTCCAGCGTTCATAAAAATAGAACTCCCAGCATGCAGACAGTCTGTAAGTTGTAGTCTTGCAACAGCCGGAGGCACCTTGGTTGGGAAACAATGGCATTACAGATGCAAAAATAAATATAGAGCTGACTGTGGGGCAGAACTATGATCCTGGGTTAAAATCCACCCAAGGACAACATTTGTATGGAGTTTCTCCCCATGTTTGTGTGGGTCTTCTACTGCACCCTAAAAACATACTGATAGGGACAATTTTAACCAGTTCTCCTAATATGTGAGGTAAGTGACTAGATTACAATCCCTACATATGTGAAGGCAATCTTTATACAGCGCCCAGGAAGATGCTGGCACTATACAAGCAACAGGAATTAAAAAGTAAACTAATCTTTATAATAGTTCGGAATCATTCTACTGTCTTCCTCTTGCACGATTGTGTAGTAGTAACCTCCCCCCAAAACACTAACTCCTCCTGGGAATAATGGATCCAATGTAGCTAATAAAAACATAGTTAAAAACAGTACGCATTTCCAGGCCATTCAGGCCCCTTCCTCAGGTCCACGATTGTGTCATTCCAGATAACTAGTTTTCTGATGAAAGGAAACAGAACGACCTTGACCCAGATTACATAAGGCTTACTATGTGGTGATAACATCGCTCCATCATGTTTCACAAGGAGGAAATGTCTGTTCAGGCAGTTGTGCAATCTTTTCTATCCATTATACAAGTTTATGACCAAAAACACCACACAACTTTTAACACTTCATAGATATACAGTGTAAAGATCTGACCAACCTGTTTCTCCAGTGCCAGGCGCAAACAAGCAGCACTACGATGCTGGTGCAGACCATGACTAACGCAGGGACCAGGATGGCTGCCAAGGGTACATCTGTAATCCATTAAAAACAAGAACAGAGCAGCTTACACGCTAATCACAGACCAAATTCTTGTGTAGGTGTTGGAAGGAGTAACCTCTTCCCCGGTCACTGGTGTAACAAAAGCAACAAAATTTCACACCGCACTCTGCAAAACTCAACTGCGGCGGACTAGGACTCGTCTGGAAAATACGGGACAAGGATAACACGGACGTAATCGCTCTTAACCCCTGTATTAGTAGTAAAATGGTATCTGGAACCACCATTTCTAGCTAGGCATAGTCACTATTTTTTGGTAAAATGTTATGCTGTATCTCTCAGAGTAGCAGCTACACTAAATTATCATTGTTGTCTTTTGAAAGTTAGTCTCCAAGTCATTAGGTGACCTTCAGTTTTGCATACGTGTGAAAAATGTATCATACTATCGTGGGCGGGGGAGGGGGGGAATCGGGGGCGGGGGTTGATAAATGTGGCACACATAAGCAGAAAATAAATTTTGCATGACTCCTCCTCTCCTCTGCAACTTTTTGCACTAAAAGTTCTTTTTGAAAGCACTCTTTATGTAAGCCAGGTCTGGTGTAGATTTGCGTTGTTTTGAGGGGCTTTGCGAAATTCCTTACTAGAGATGAGCGAACTTACAGTAAATTCGATTCGTCACGAACTTCTCGGCTCGGCAGTTGATTACTTATCCTGCGTAAATTAGTTCAGCTTTCAGGTGCTCCGGTGGGCTGGAAAAGGTGGATACAGTCCTAGGAAAGAGTCTCCTAGGACTGTATCCACCTTTTCCAGCCCACCGGAGCACCGGAAAGCTGAACTAATTTATGCAGGAAAAGTCATCAACTGCCGAACCGAGAAGTTCGTGACGAATCGAATTTACTGTAAGTTCGCTCATCTCTATTCCTTACCATTGCAAAGTAAAAACTGAAATTGAATAAACAAAAAAAACTGCAATGAAATGAAATGTCGTACATGCGCCTAAGCACAAGGGCCCAGTGTAGGCAAAAAAAAAAAAAGATCTAAAGACAATGCTGAATCTCTCCCTTTATGTACAGGGTACGAATGTTACTTAGGAGGGAATTTATCATCATTTGCGCAGACTTTTGCGCAATGCGAATTTGGTCTCCTTAGTTGCACACGTCACTTTCAAAATTTGCAGAAATTACAGAAAGCCCCTGAATAGGGCAGAAAGGGCGACAAGCTTACGCATATTCCTAGGCCAGCTGGTTACTATAGTACATTTGCGCAAAAATTATATTCTGGCACCAGTTGATTTTTGAAAAAATATTTTTTTTTCACCAGAGTACCCCTTTTAGTATTGTCATTCCAATAGAGTAGGTAGTGTCTAAACGCGCTCAATTCACATTGGCGCAAAGTTCGGTTCTCATCAATACAACCCTATAGACCACACATTGTTAGCCAATAGGGCAAAGAGTCTATAAACAGTGGTTTCCAAATGGTGGCCCTTCCGATGTTGCAAAACTACAACTCTCAGCATGCCCGGACAGCTAACAGCTGTCCGGGCATATTGGGAGTTGTAGTTTTGCAACATCTGGAGGGTCACAATTAAGAGACCACTGGTCTATAAAAAAAATACAATAGCTAAGACTAAGCAATGTAAAGGATTCAAATAGAAGCGAAGTCCTCCTGGGAATGACATAGTTAAGGATGATACATTGGCCTTGCCTGCTCAGTATGACTCAGAGTGCGCTTGCAGAGTTCACAGCAGTCTGATGTCAACCCCAACATTCCTGAGCTGGAGGCCGACCGCTCACAGCTGACATAAGGCAGAGAGAAGAAACTCTTAAGCGAGCACTGCTCTAAAGCCTTCCATGGTTTTCAGGTGCATCACAATGCAAGCAAAGCATTTCCTGGCCCCAAACGCTGTTTTGCCACACAGGCTTCATCAGGGGGGTGACAAAGCGGCGTTGGGCAAGGCACTGCTAGGCCTAAGTACAGTGGTCCCTCAAGTTACAATATTAATTGGTTCTGGGACGACCATTGTATGTTGAGACCAGAACTCTTTGGAAACCTTGTAATTGGTTGTAAAGCCCCAAAATGTCATCTAAAAATAGGAAAAAGTGAGAATTAAAGAAAAATAAGTAGATAACTAATATAGATAAAGCAAGTCCTTATATATAAAAGTAAGAAAGATCTGCTGGGAGCTGTAAATCACTGTCAGTGTTTTCCAAACAGTAGTTTTTGCAACAGCTGGGGGCACCCTGCTGGGGAAACACTGGTCTATGTAGAGGACAGGAGCTTCTTCAGGGCCCTGTACAGTACATGCAATGTCCTAAAAAAGTAACATGGAGTTGCCCTTAGCTGGTTTCCAAAGGAGCAGGTACAGGTAAAGTGTACAGAACATGTAATACCTCTCTGTACTGTAGGGGGCGCTACCAGACACCAGTCAGTGCATACGCTTCAGTAATACAGGTGTTTTACCAGTAAAATGCCCATTCTGATTTGTCAGTTCTTCCAGCCATTGACACGTTTCACAGATCTGGACTGTCTGTAGCATTGTACGTTGAGTCTGGTTTCAACTTACAATGGTCCAGAAAAGACCATTGTATGTTGAAACTATTGTATGTTGAGGCCATTGTAAGTTGAGGGATCACTGTACACAGATGCAGGTTTAGTTGTTGGTTATTACATTTATGGTAGTTGTTGCCTGTTGTGGCATATGGAGCTGTGCATTCATACTAGTTTTCTTTGTACCAATCACCCTAGTGTTATTACTATTCTGGTGTTTGCCTTTGCAGCCATTTGTTGATATTTATTTTTTGTTAATTTAATTTTATTATCTGTGTACTTTAGAGCATTGCCTGTACGTACGATTTAATTCCTGCTAAATTTTATATACTGATCTTTTGCTTTGGTACTGATTTTATCCATTTGTTGTTTAATAAAGACCTATACGTACTTCTGACTATACAATTTTCGTATTATACTTTGATTGGTGTTACAAGACTTACTTCATCAAAAACCCGAAACTCTGTGCTATTAACCTGCAACCCCAGGTAATGCATACAGCAGGGACTATGCAGGGAAGCGTCACCACGGGAGGCTCACCTTTGGTAATGTCTGGAGTCACTGTTGTGTTCTTAATCTCCGGAGGGGAGGTGGTCTTGTCTATGGGTAGTGGGTTATGTTTGGCACGTGGCACAAATGCTGGGGGAGCTGTTAATTTCGGAATGGGCGCTTAGGAAAGAAGAAAATACATGGAAGTTAATCTTTTCATATAGATGAACATACGTTGAACATTTCAAGCAACTGATCATGTGGTGAAATACAGTGATGTGCTGTAGGAAAAATAAAGACATTTTATCTGCCTCTTGCCAAAAGTACCTGCTTTTATATGTAGGTTATTAAAAGAGGCAGGAAACAGGGCTGTGAATAAGCACAAGGCTACATAGGACATGTCATTTGTAGGGTACGAGTCCAGGTAAGGCTCCATTCACAACTCGTTTTTTTTACATACGTTTGCCCTAATGGGAAACAAAAAGTGTACACAACCGTATGTATTTTAAATGATCAATGCGTTTTGCATCGAGTGCAATGTTCCAAAACCGTACAGACCCATGGCCATAACAGTGGCAGATCACAGAATGTAAACAAAAACATGCACAACCAAATACAGTGACCCCCCCCCCCCCAGACCTACGATCATTTCAACATAAGATGGCCTCTCAGAGGCAGCATCAACATACGATGCTTTTGTATGTCGGGGCCATCACATAAACGGCTATCCGGCAGCGCAGACTGCTTCAGCTGCCACCAGATATAAGTTTTCAGTGCCCCTTGTGGTCTGCTGACGATCAATTACCTGTCCTCGGGGCTCCGACGCGTTCTCTTTGGGATCCCCTGCATCGACGGCGCTCTCCATCGTCATCACGTCGCGCGCATGCCATCCCGTCATCCAGTAGTAGCGGCGTGCGTAGCGACGTGATTGCGGCAACATGAGAGCGAGGATGCATCCAGGGCAGCGGTGATGAACAGTGACAGTCCAGAGCAGCGGGGACAGGTGAGTATAACCTCCAATACCAGTGGTCTTCAACCTGCGGACCTCCAGATGTTGCAAAACTACAACTCCCAGCATGCTGGGTGTTGTAGTTTTCAACATCTGGAGGTCCGCAGGTTGTAGACCACTGTCCTATACTTTACATTGCACTGATCCTTCAAAATACGATGGTTTCAACAAACGATGGTTCATTTGGAACAGATTACCATCGTATGTTGAGGGACCACTGTACATCTAGTTGTGTTTCTAATTTTTTCCTTACAGTTTTCCCACTGAAAACCGGATACTGCAACTGTATGTAAAAAATTTTATGTGAAGGCACCCTAAGTCCAGTCCATGTCCCCTTTATCTAGTTGTCGTCAAACAACAGTATAGGTGGAATCAAGAAGGCTGTGGGGCGTTGATCGAGAGGACATGGGCTGGACTTATCTGGGCTCTTGCAGTGCTGGAGAACATTCCCTGGAAACCTCAAAGGGACACTCCAGTGGAAAACTTTTTTTTAATGAACTGGTGCCAGAAAGTTGAACAGATTTGTAAATTACTTCTATTTAAAAATCTTAATCCTTCCAGTACTTATTAGAGGCTATATACTACAGAGGAAATTCTTTTCTTTTTGGATTTCTTTTCTGTCTGACCACAGTGCTTTCTGCTGACACATCTGCCCGTGTCAGGAACTGTCCAGAGCAGCATAGATTTGCTATGATGAATTTTCTCCTGTTCTGGACCGTTCTTGACATGGACAGAGGTGTCAGCAGAGAGCACTGTGGTCAGACAAAGTTATTCAAAATTCAAAAATAAAAAAATTTCCTCTGTAGTATATAGAAGCTGATACATACTGGAAGGATTAAGCTTTTTAATAGAAGTAATTTACAAATCTGCTTAACTTTCTGGCACCAGTTGATTTAAAAAAATAAATAAAATAAAAATTTTCGCCAGGGTACCCCTTTAAGCCTTATCTGCATATTAACGAAAAAGGTTTCAGTCTTGCTAATTGAGGGGACTATTGAAATTAAAAATGTGTGCCCCAAATCATGGTGACCAGCCTGATATGGCCATGGGCTAATTTACACCCATTTTGCCTGCCGACAGGTCCGTGTTTAGTTTGAATTCCAGTGATCACCTGATCTCTTGGATGGATACCACTTAGACGCCTTTCATACGATAGAGAGACGCTTCTCACATACATACAAATATTGGTTCTTACCTGGTATAAACTGGCAGCCAAGCAGCTCTACTTTCATTGCTATTTTCTGGTTCCAGCCCGTGGGTCTGATCTTCACAAACCTTGCCACTATGGGAGGGATTAAATTATTTCGGACTTCTTGGAAGTAGTCAGAGTTGGCTTGAAATAGCTGCAAAAATTTAAAGTTATTTTAAGGGTGTATTTACATGTCTTTATGTTTACATGTCTTATATTTAAAGGGTGTATTTACATGTCTTCTCTGGCTGCTTGATAGGCTGCACTCTTCACTCCCGTTGCAAACATCTCCCAGCAATCATTGCAGCTCTGCCAGCCCCCATCCCCCTGCTCTGAGCAGCATAGAGGTTCAATTTCTGATGGGTTGAGGCTGCACACGCCTCCAAGTTCCCAGCACTAAAGAGAGCATGAGCACAGAAGTCACATGGTCTGGGACTTTTAGGAGGATGGGGGCTGCTTTCAGAGAGGGATTTGGACAGAGCGAGTGGATGGCTGAATTAGGTCATTCCCTCACTACACACATGTAAGTCACAACAAAAAGAGGGGAAAACTGCTCTATAAAGCTAATGAATGATATTTAGACAATTTAATAGGTTGATGAGAGGGAAAAGGATGGGCTATGGGTTTAGTTCCCTGAAATACCCCTTTAATGTCTATGGGTCTTGTGAACATTGCTGGGCACTGAGCTTGTTTTATGAAACATTCATATTTTGAGCTATGTTAGAAGGAAAATTTCTAGCTAGGAAAATTTCACAAACATACAAGATACATGAATTACATGAATAGTCACAATATTATTCATCCTACTATTCTCCAAAATCTACAAAGAAGCAATATTAAAAAGGGCACAAAAATGTAACCAATTGAGTAACCCAGTGTTTCCCAACCAGGGTGCCTCCAGCTGTTTCAAAAAATCTCAACACTTGTACCTTGTCTCTGTCCACATTAGGGTCTCTGTAAACTGTCCATTTCAAGCCGTCCTCGCTGTACTCTATTCTGTACGATGTAACATAGTAATTGTAAGCAGACATAGTAGATCCGGTGGTAATGATACCTATAAAAGGCAAATATTTCACAGGTTATACAAGTAGCAAGAGGCGTAGCGCTCGGCACAGCTACAAGTTACCCAATACTGGATGCCTATGGATACTCTATCCGTGTACTCTCTAACAGGGTGCTTAGTCCAGAATTCACAGCAGAATTGACAAGAAAAGAACGGAGACGGCACTCACCACATCAGAGGTAACAGTGATTCTTTATTCGGTGACCGGCAGACTACAGCATAGGGAGGAGGGACACCGGGAGCGTACGCTCCCGGTGTCCCTCCTCCCTATGCTGTAGTCTGCCGGTCACCGAATAAAGAATCACCGTTACCTCTGATGTGGTGAGTGCCGTCTCCGTTCTTTTCTTGTCAATTTCACAGGTTATAATTCACAGACTTTTAAATGACTACATTTTGTAATTCCCCATCACAAATCTCAGATTTATGTCATTCTGTCTCGCTTTACTGCAGCCGCCTTCCAGGCATAGAAAATGAAAGAATCTTACCCAGAAGATCTTCTTTCTAGCAGGACCCTCTTAACAGGAGCTGACTGCAATAGTTTGCTTACACACACATACATATGCATGCTTGGCTCAGCCGAGCATGCATGTATTGCGGTTAGAGAAAGAGAAGAAAGCTGAGTGGCAATGCATACAGTACTGTATCTTTATTTATTCTTTTACATTCACCGACCCGGGAACGTGGGCGAATGTAGTGAGTGGCAATTGCCAAAACCTACTGCACTTCTGCTGCTGCTCAATTTGACAAAAACCGGAGGGGGCAGCAGGGAGAGCGTGTTAAAGTGATTTGAAGTCCAGAACTTCCCCTTGGGCATAAAGGTGTGTAATAAAAAACCGAAAAAATTAATAAATAAAAAACACATCGCAAAACCAATTTTTATTTTTCAAATAAAGGTAAAATTACAAAGCTATATAAACATTAAAACACACCTTTAGTATTAAACTTCTTTTTTTTCAAAGGCTTAAAAAGAGGATAGCCAGGATTGGAAAAACAGCTGCTTTCTGTTCAGCTCCAAACCTGTTCTCAGGTTGTGTGGGGTATTCTAAATCCACATCATTCACTTTAATGAAAACGAGATGCAATACCACACAAAGACTGAAGACAATGGTGGCACTGTTTCTAGAAGAAAGCGGCTATGTTTTTCTAATCCTGGATAACCCCTTTAACTATAAAGGCATTGCTGAGGCTCTTCATTTTACATGGGTATTTCTTGGTTTCTTGGCTGGCTCCTAGACCTGAGAAAGGATTAGATGACTAACTAACTTGACCTTGCACCCCTTTGTGGTGTACACTGCGCAGTACGCTTGGGAGCCCCACTATATTCAATGCTAACTAATGTAACAGCATCCTGCAGCTGCACTGAAAACCATAAGGCAGCTCTGGTTAGTAAATGAAAGTGTCGACCCCAATAATCTTCGTACAGACCTGTGACCTTTGTCAGCTTGTTCAGGTCGATCTGCAGCCACTGGCGCTCATCGCTATATGATGCAGCCCAGGCGGGCCCCTGTTTTTTCAGTCTGGCTCTCTCAGGCTTCCATATATTGACCTGCCCTGCATTGTCTGTCCATTCCAGAACGGTTGAAGCTGTTATCTGAGAATCGGGGATAGCCCCATTCTCCATTCCCAGAAATCCATAGCAGCCTATAAAAAAAAAGGATCAAATTCAATTTAAGTCTTCACTGGACACCAATAGACTAGTATTAGCATAGTCCCCCAAGGTGCAATACAACATCTAAGATGACACAGACTGGGCCACATCCAGGGCAGTGTCAGAAAGACCATAAAATAGTTTTGCATCAATCTGTGCTCTATTATCTGTGTACACATGAACAGGAGGCAACGTTCGGAGCCTCAGGTCCAAAATTTTATCAGAATTTGCATTGGATTAGTGCTATTCTTGCAATCAAAACTAAAGCAGCCATGAAGAAAGCCAATGGACTGCATAGGTCATTAGTAGGGTCTACTGGGTTCCACTGGGACCCTTCAAAACTGAGAAGTAGACAAAATACATACCACTTGTCTTGAATGTGAAGAGAGTAGATGACAAAGAACCCCTTTAAAAAACAAAAAACATAGGGCATCAAAATTTAAGTCACAGAATGTTACTTTTCATACCAATTTTCTAGGACTAGCCAATCCCCACCACAAATTCTACTTTATTTTTTCCACTGAGAAGACAGGACCTTTTACAGCAATATTTTTTTACAATAGCTCTAGTTATGCAACCTGCCCATATCCCCAGTATAGAAACGACAAAGATCATAAAGGGAACAGGTCATCAATACTCACACTTTAGATGTAACATTGTTTGCCTGCGCAGTGTCATAATATGCAATGCCATTACTGATGACAACGTTAAGTGGTCCTCCGAGAGCATTAGACACCACTCCTGCATGTATCCCTGCCATGCACAGCAATGAGGACTGAAATAAAAAAGAAAAAAAAATGATTATATATATATATATAAACGTAGAAAAAGCGCAGCACTCCTTAATGACGTGAAAAAAAGTGGTGATTTATTGGCTCACATAGCAGCAACGTTTCTGTCCTACCATAGGACCATTTTCAAGCTTGAAAATGGTCCTATGGTAGGACAGAAACGTTGCTGCTATGTGAGCCAATAAATCACCACTTTTTTTCACGTCATTAAGGAGTGCTGCGCTTTTTCTACGTTTATACTACATGGACTTTGATCGGGTCTGGGGCGCTGGCACCCGCTGCTATATTGGATAAGTAGTGCTGCAGATTTTCTTCATTGATATATATATATATATATATATATATATATAAACACCGGTGAGTGCTTACAAAGCCTTATACTATATTGTCGCCCTACTAGTTATTAACCAGAAGAAGCCACGTCCATTCTAACTCATACTCAGGAGAGTATAGGAGGGGGTGGGGCGGGGGCAGTTGCACTGTTTCAACTGCCCCATTGAGCCCTCTTCAAGTGTATGGGTGCCCTCAAGCCTCTAGCGGCCACAGGCATGAAGGTGAAAGAGGATGTCAGTGACTGCTGGTGGGGGGCCACCTAGATTTTTTAAGTCTAGGTGAGAGGGGAACCTACATACTCTGGGCCTACATACATAATTACTTACATGGGCACCTAACGCATTGACTGAAAAGCTCTATGACGGCACCTGTCTACTTATTGGAGCGCCCTACCTATCCCTTGTCTCTCAATCCACTTACCTACCCACTTCAGTGAGTAGGACAATCAGGTAGTAATATTACAATTTGGGGCACTATAGATGGGGAAATGTAAGGCGGATGCTAGAAAAGTGCAGAGCCTAAGATGTTATCCATATAGCAAGTGATCACTCCAAATCTCACTACCTCCGTTGTGCTCCGGCTGTGGGGTGGCGCCTTCCCTCCTTCAGTACAAGCAGAAAAGAGTATTCTGGCACCAACAGCAGGTAAAACAATCCATTTTATTGAAGACTAAATATAAAATACAAGCTGGGCACAGCAGCCTAGGCGTTTCAGACAAGCATGTCCTTAATCATGGCATAGGTGCCATGACTAAGGACATGTTTGTCCGAAACGCGTTGGCTGCCGTATTCCCAGCTTCTGTTTTATATTTATGCTTCAATAAAGTGGATCCTTGTTTGTGCCGGAATACTCTTTTCTGCGAGCCTAATCCAACAGGTTTAGCAGTGGCTGGAAGAAATTGTCCTGGCGGTCTGGGCTGAACGGACATGAAAAAGGGAAAGTGACCATGTTCAATCGGAGAAGACGTCATCTGTAAGTGACTGTATGTAACACTATGGTGATATTCGGGGACTGTGTGGCAAAATTATAAATTTTCTTATATCGAAATAAAAATAGACAATAAATCGAAAAGAAATTCAGAATCACTGAAACCTGTTCCTGCTAACAAACTGCACCTCAGCCACAAGACAACAGACAAAAACAAACTTCAATAACAGGAATATGGATGTATTAAAGAGCTCTGTAGACATCTAAGACCCTACTGTGAACGAGCCCCTATAATGGAAATGTATAGAGAAGGGACAACACATTGCATAGAGGGACAACACAACATGTTCGCGTTAACGCTATAAATGGTACTTAGGCTGGGTTCACACCTCGTTTTGTACTTAAGGCTCCCGTATACGGCTGAGAGGAGGGATGGGCGGGGCTTAATCGCGGCGCCCGCACTCAGCCGTATAGGGGAACCGTATTTAATGCATGTCAATGAGCCGACCGGCGTGAACCGCAGCCTCCGGTTGGCTGCGTTTTCAGCCGTATGCGGTTTCCCGTCCGTAGGCAAAAACGCGGTCGACCACGTTTTTGCCTGCGGTCGGGAAACCGCATACGGCCGTAAACGCAGCCGACCGGAGGCTGTGGTTCACTCCGGTCGGCTCATTGACATGCATTAAATACGGTTCTCCTATACGGCTGAGTGCGGGTGCCGCGATTAAGCCCCGCCCACCCCTCCTCCCAGCCGTATACGGGAGCTGTAAGTACAAAACGAGTAGTGAACCCAGCCTTAGGCTGCATTCACATCTCGTTTTTGCAATACTGTTGCCGTATCCAGTTTCTGTAAAAAAAAAAAACGTATGTCACCGAACTGGACCGAAACGTTTGCAAACATATGCAACCATATATGCCTCCTCACGTTTTTAAACTGTATATGGTTTAAAAAACGGATATACGTTGGCATACGTTTTAATATGTTTTTCTTGAAAAAAAATATATACGGTTTTAAAGTTTGTCAACATTTTAAACAAAGTTCTTTTTATTGAATTTCCCAAAAAAAAAAAAAAAAGTTAAAAACCGTATTGTGCAAACCGGATGTAACCGTATGCACATACGGTTACCATAGAACTCCATTTTAAAATAACCGTATACAGGTTGGATACGGTTTTTGACCGGGACACAAAACCGTAGTAGACTATGGTTTGGTGTACCGTTAAAAACCGTATACAACCGTAAATGATGCAAAACGTACACAACCTGATGCTACGGTTGGCATACGGTTTACAATGAAATGTCTATGTATACGGTTTGCACTACGGTTCGATACGGTTTTTTAAATCAAACCGGATACGGCAACCGTATTGCAAAAACGAGGTGTGAATGCAGCCTTAGCAATGCAACAAGATCTATGAATGCATATGCTGTACGGTAGTATCACATGCCCAATGGTCACAAACTCAATGAACTTTTCAACCGTGAAATTTCCAGCTGAACATCATGAAGGCCGGCGAGTAATTCCATCAGTGTAATGAGTATAAAGTGGCTGCGTGTGTGAAGCCCGGGCTACACGGGATCTCCAGACGCACAAGTCTGATGTGTGATGGACAGGAAAGCTGAGAAGGCTTGACAATGTCCGACCCAGAGAATAAATTACTTTGATTAGAAAAGTTCTTAAATCGAGAGAACATAAAATCACAAAACTATGTAAAGACGTAACAACTGAACAATCGCGAATGCATTGGGGACAGTATGGCGGCATTTTAGGAATTCTGCTATACTGGAAGGCCACATTACTATGCTATTGCTATTTGAGACATGTTAATCTAATAGCAAAACTTCCCTTTTTAAGAATATGGATGTTTAAATAATTTCACATGAAACAGGATATAATTGGGCTTCTACAAATTAGGAGAGATATCGATTTGTTCACATAGGAAGTTACAGATACTAGAAGGGAAAAAAAAAAAATATATATATATATATATATATATATATATATATATATATATATATACACACACACACATACATCTCTGTAGCCGACCGGGATAGTTCCTGAAATTTCCCCGAAAGGTGTCAGACAACCAGCCGGACAGTATTTTCTGAAAGATAAAAAACATTATGTGATGCCCTTTGTTGTACAGCCTAGACCAGTGGACCACCAGCTGTCGCAAAACTACAAATCCCAGCATGCCCAGACAGCCGTTGGCTGTCTGGGCATGCTGGGAGTTGTAGTTTTGCAACAGCTGGAGGTCCACAGTGTTGAGTGGGGTTCTGAGTTTTCAGACCCCAACCAATTGTTAGAGCGAGCGGGGAGAAAAGTACAGCAGACCGAGACAATCCTATAGACTTAAATTGTAAGTCCGTCTCACTTAGCGTGCTCTTCTCCCAGCTAGTTCTAGCTATCAATCATGTTCTGAACACTTAGACCATGACCGATTAAAAGATTCAAATTTTAAAGTGACAGTGCCCAAAATTAGAGAACAATTTATGAACACTTTGTTTTTCAGAAATAATGTAATCTACATTGATCATTAGGGATGTCCTGATACAGTTTTTTTTTTTTTTTAAGACCGAGTACAGATACTTTAATTCTAGTACTCGCCGATACCAAGTACGAGTACTTTTATTTTAAAGGGAATCTTACATCAGGGTGACGCGGTTTATGGCGCTGCTTACTGTGCCGATATGTGGGTCCTTGTTGTGCACAATGGAGGGGGCTGCTGTAATATGAGCCAAGATTTCTCTCTTCTCCATTGGGCAGAAAAAAAAAAAATTTGCATTATTGGCGAGACAGATGACCACATGGTGAGCAGCGGTAGAAGCCGGGCCCACCTACACTACCTACCTATAAATTCAAGTTAATGCAGGTGACTCTGCTTTAAGATTGCCTTTTAATATGAGGTAGTATCCCCTTGCAGACACTAGCACCAGCCCCCTGTAGACATTAGTAGCAGCCCCCTGTAGACGGCAGCCCCCACCCTTGTAAACACCTCACCTGCGGCTGTCCTCTCTGACGGGTGCTGCTGCCCCATTCTTCCGTCCTCCCGTCCGCATAATGGCGTTCTATGGAGGAGCATGTGACATACACATCACTCTGCTTCCTCCGTAGCGTTATGCTGAGTGCAGTGGAGGAGGAGGAGTGACGTGTGTGTCACATGCTCCTTCATGGAACGCCATGATGAGGACAGGAGGATGGGAGAACGGGGGAGCAGAGGGGCAGCAGAGCGGCAGCAGGTATCGGGGACATTGAACGAGTCCCAGAAAAAAGGAAAATTGCAGTATCGGGACATCCCTATTTATCATCATTTGAAGGATTTTTGTAAGGGTTACACAATGCCATTAGAACAGTGTTTTAAAAATGACCAAAGTATAGCAACATTAAACCTTTCTTTTGCAAAAAACGTGATGATCGAGAACAGCACTGACTGTAGCAAAAAGTACATTTTCTGAAGGTTCCAACAGTCACCAATCAGTAGGAAGTGTACAGGCCTTTGCTTTGAATGACTTCAGAACATCTGCGCCCCCCACAGGACATCACTAGTCTCTCACACATCTGCGCCCCCCCCCCACAGGACATCACTGGTCTCTCACACATCTGCGCCCCCCCCCCCCCCCCACAGGACATCACTGGTCTCTCACACATCTGCACCCCCCACAGAACATCACTAGTCTCTCACACAACTGCGCCCCCCACAGGACATCACTAGTCTCTCACACAACTGCCCCCCCCCCCCACAGGACATCATTGGTCTCTCACACATCTGCGCCCCCCACAGGACATCACTAGTCTCTCACACATCTGCGCCCCCCACAGGACATCACTAGTCTCTCACACATCTGCGCCCCCCCCCCCCCCACAGGACATCATTGGTCTCTCACACATCTGCCCCCCCCCCACAGGACATCATTGGTCTCTCACACATCTGCACCCCCCCCACAGGACATCACTAGTCTCTCACATATCTGCGCCCCCCACAGGACATCACTAGTCTCTCACACATCTGCGCCCCCCCCCCCCCCCCACACAGGACATCACTGGTCTCTCACACAACTGCGCCCCCCCCACAGGACATCATTGGTCTCTCACACATCTGCACCCCCCCACAGGACATCACTAGTCTCTCACACATATGCGCCCCCCCACAGGACATCACTAGTCTCTCACACATCTGTGCCCCCCCACAGGACATCATTGGTCTCTCACACATCTGCGCCCCCCACAGGACATCACTAGTCTCTCACACATCTGCGCCCCCCACAGGACATCACTAGTCTCTCACACATCTGCGCTCCCCCCCCACAGGACATCACTGGTCTCTCACATCTGCACCCCCCACAGAACATCACTAGTCTCTCACACAACTGCGCCCCGCCACAGGACATCACTAGTCTCTCACACATCTGCACCCCCCCCCCCCCCACAGGACATCATTGGTCTCTCACACATCTGCACCCCCCCCCCCCCACAGGACATCACTAGTCTCTCACACATCTGCGCCCCCCACAGGACATCACTGGTCTCACACAACTGCGCCCCCCCCCACAGGACATCATTGGTCTCTCACACATCTGCACCCCCCCACAGGACATCACTAGTCTCTCACACATATGCGCCCCCCCCCCCCCCACAGGACATCACTAGTCTCACACATCTGTGCCCCCCCACAGGACATCACTGGTCTCTCACACATCTGCACCCCCCACAGAACATCACTAGTCTCTCACACAACTGTGCCCCCCCCCCCCCCACAGGACATCATTGGTCTCTCACACATCTGCACCCCCCCACAGGACATCACTAGTCTCTCACACATATGCGCGCCCGCGCCCCCCCCCCCCCCCCACAGGACATCACTAGTCTCTCACACATCTGTGCCCCCCCACAGGACATCATTGGTCTCTCACACATCTGCGCCCCCCACAGGACATCACTGGTCTCACACATCTGCACCCCCCACAGAACATCACTGGTCTCTCACACAACTGCGCCCCGCCACAGGACATCGCTAGTCTCTCACACAACTGCGCCCCCCCCCCCCACAGGACATCATTGGTCTCTCACACATCTGCACCCCCCCCACAGGACATCACTAGTCTCTCACACATATGCGCCCCCCCACAGGACATCACTAGTCTCTCACACATCTGTGCCCCCCCACAGGACATCATTGGTCTCTCACACATCTGCGCCCCCCACAGGACATCATTAGTCTCTCACATTGCTCTGGTGGGATTTTGCTCCACTCTTCTTCCAGTCTCTTCTACACTTCTGTGACTGTTCTGGGTTTCTTGGCCATAACTTTGTCAACAAGGATTTTCCAGAGGTTTTCTATTGGGTTTAGATCAGGATTCTGGGTAGTCATTCCATGGAACTGCTTTACCCGTTTTGCTGTATGACAGGGGGCATTGTCCTGCATGAAAATTGCTGCTGATTGAGTGATAAACGCAAGGAAGGAACCATGTGTTGTTGAAGAAGGTTCAGATACACACTTGCATTCACTCTGCCATGTAGCTGTATGAGAGGGCCAACTCCTGCTGCAGAAAACATTCCCCAAACCATAACACTTCCTCCTCCACCTTTCACCGACTTCTTTACACACTTTGGGTTCAGTCTTTCTTCAGTTTGTAGACGAACATAATGTTTCCCATCAGACCCAAATAAATTAAACTTTCTTTCATCACAACTCTGGACCGCTTCTCTGTCCACACAACATGTTCCTCAGCAAAGGTGAGTCTAGCCTTTTGATTCTTTCTGCTAATAAGAGGTTTGGTCACTGCAGAGTGGGCTTTCAGTCCAAATGCTCTTTAAAGGGGTATTCTGGGATCTAACATTTTATCTCCTATCCAAAGTATAGGGAAGATGTCTGATCGCGGGGAACCTGCCGCTGGGACCCCTCGCGATCTCCCTGCGTCTCCAGTTTCGGAAACCTCCGATTTTCTGGATTGCAGATGTGACGTAACACCACGCCCCACTCATGACATCACGCCACGCCCCCTCCATTCATGTCTATGGGAGGGGGTGTAACAATGGGTGCTGCAGGGAGATAGCATGGGGCCCCAGCGGCAGGCTCCCCGCGATCAGACATCTTATTCCCTATCCTTTGGATAGAGGATAAAATGTCCTGTTCAGTGCTGAGCTGGTGAGCAATTCCAGCTGCAGTGTTCAAATGATTACCCATGGAGATTCTCCGCATTATCCTGTCATCTATTGCATTTGTCTTTCGTGGGTGACCAGCCTTCTTGGGGGACTTGAATGAGTTTGTGATGTTGTAAAGATGCAACATTCTAGAAATCCCAGACATGGAACACCAAATTCTCTTATTATGGCTGATAGGGTCACCCCTTTGGTCTTCATCTGGACAACCTGCTGCCGGAGGGTTTCAGTCACTTTGGAACGGCACACCATTTTTGCAAAGTCAGTGAAAACTGGAAAGTTAGGCTGCCAGTTAGATAGGGTTTGTTAGGTCATTAAGGAAATTAACCTGTTGCCAGATTAACACCGAAAACCCCAAAAAGTGTTTTTTCCCCCAATTTTCTCATTTTCAATTTTATTCTGTGCTTTAGAATAAGTTCAATTTATGAATTAAGCTTAAATACTGCTATTTTACTCATGTTAGGATATATTCATATAGGACTACACTATGATCTTGACATTTAGGAAATTGTGTATATATGTACACGCCCCCTATAGTTTGCCATTACTTCCTGGTTTTATTGGAGAAAAGGGTGGGAAAAGCACGCGGTCGCACGCACCCCCCCCCACCCCCAAGCTCTCAGTCATCTTCGTCTCGCTGCCCCATAGACTTATAATGGAGCAACGGGAATGATCACTTTTAGCCGGTGAGTAGAGTGCACTGCGGCACGCTTATCCCAGGATAGGGGTAAGATGTCTGATCACGGGGGTCCAGCCGTGCAGACACCTGGCGTTCTGAACATTATGTTAAGAATGCTGGATTTAGAAGGTCGTGGTCATGAGGTCACACTCCTTCCATTTACGCCTATGGGAGGAGGCATGACAGCAACATTGTGCCTTCACGGCTGGCCCCCCTCGATCATACATCTTATCCCTTATCCTTTAGATAGGGGATAAGAGGTCTAGCAACAGAGTACCCCCTTAAATGTTCCATGCCGAGATCCTGTTAGTATGGCAATGGTCGCTGGAAAAACAAATGCAAAAAAGCTGCACTCCATAAAGAAAGAAAACTGTCTCTAGTGCCACTTCTCTAAGAATTGTCTTCCTCCTGAAGGAGAGGTAATTTACAAATCCTTTAAAAAAGCTTACAGACTATTACAGACTATATTATTGGTATTTAGCGCATTACCTGTATTCAGGTTCAGAAAACCGGCTGGCCTTCTCCAAACAGGTTATAAGATCTAGAAAAGAAGAAGGAAAACTATATACATAAGGAAAACTATATACATTAAGAGCAGAGTAATACAGAATGCAAGAATAAATCGGCAGTATCCAAATATACTGGTTGTGGGGCACCTCACCGTGTCCCTTCACTTGACCTGTAAATATGCAGTGAGGGGACTTCCCCCACTAAAGTGAACAGGGAAGCAATTTCACTATTAGGCTACAGTCACATGGCGGAATTCTGCACAGAGATTTACTGCCCATTGACTTGAATGGGATTCTGCTGTCCCATTCACACAGCAGAATTCCCAAGGCAGTCCTATCTTTAAATTTGTGGAAGCAAATTTAAGCCAATGGGGCTTTGAGTTTAAGCACAATACTGAATTTTGAGAATACAGAAATTCCACTGCAATTCTGCAAAACTTCTGCAATTGCTTTTAGCAAGCTTTGCTGAACAGAATTTTTGCAGAATTGAGGAAATCCTCCCATGTGAAGTTAGCCTTAAAAAAGGGAATGTATCCCCTGTTTTTATTTTTGGGGTAGGTTTATTTTTGTTTTTTGAGGACGCATAAAATTTTCTTTGCCTTTATTTGTATTTAACTCCTTGCCTTCTAATAAACATAACACCTTTCACCATTCATGATAAAAAGTATGGTGGAGCTTAAAAATAAAATTAAAAAATTAAATAAAAAAAAGTGATATCTACAGAACAGGAAGTGTCCACGTATTAGGCTTAGTTGCCAGAATAAAACCTGCTGGTGTATATTTAAAAAAATTCATAGGCCATTTTCTCATTTTTTACAACCGTATTTTAGGGGATTGGTGTATATATCCTATGAGACTAAAAAAGAGTGGGTTTTTTGAAGAAACAATGCTGTCAGTCAATGGTATTCAATGGAGCCCATGCAATGACTTCTATAGCAAAAAAATATTTTTTTAAGCTCTGGGTACAGAATTTAGAGGAAGCTAGAACATAAAATGTAAACGGAATTTAGAAGTAGAGCCCACTGTCTTTATGCTAAATCGTATGACCTGCGCGATGTCTGAGGCCTCAGGGATAGGCTGTGTTTACACTTCTATTTACAGCTATCCACAGAAATGAAAGGGAATTTATGTGATCTCAAGGGCATTGTGAAAACTCATCTAAGGAGAGGAAATAAACATCCCTGGACTTCTTGGCAAACAAATAAAAGATGACATTTCCATAGTTCTCCCAGGGAAAGGGACAATATAAATAAATAAATGGATTACAATGGGAAGAGACAAAATAGTGCTGAAAGCAGGGGCATCTGCCTCACCATACAAATCATACAATAACCTGATCTTATACAGATTTTCTACTCCGCACTCCGACTGCTACATACTTCACTTTCCTCAGTGTGCAGCATGTAGAGGTGTATGTGCGTGTGCGTCTAGGTATGCGTGTGTGTGTGTGTGTGTGTGTGTGTGTGTGTGTGTGTGTATGTATGTATGTAATACGAGTGTGTCATCTAAACTAAAACTGCACCTCATCTGAACACAATTTGGACAGTAGAAGTTTTGTCTCACAGTTGGGCAACAGTCCTAGCTCCAGTTACAAATGAGAAAAAAAAAAACGAGAATGCAAAAGGGTGACGGGGCAGAATTAGGTGGAACACTGTATGTATGCATGAAACTCCAATGGCACTTTTACCAACACGATGGCAGGACTTGAGACCATTGAACTGTGGGGAGTGGCATGGCTGTGGGACTGAATGGTCACAGTCTAACTGAGCTCCGCTTTCAATAGTCCACTACAATGACTATACAGCAAGTACCAGAGCACAAATAAAACCCACAGACATGGAATATTGTTGCAATCTTGCCTGCCCAAAAAAAAAAGGATAAAAACAAGGTACATTGGCGAAATTCTTCTTTTCCCGGTCGGCAGGATACTCTTCAAGATGGCGACAGCGCGCAGGATCTGGAGCCTACACTCTCACTGCCTGCGCTACACAGGTGCTTCACCTCAGACCCAGCACTGCGTCCAGCCTCCGGCTGAAAGAGACTGCAGCTTCAGCTCACTGTCTCCTGCCCCCTCCCCGGGACGCAACTCACAGGTACCGAGTACTTTCTCCCCACCAAGACCTCTCTCCACCTCCGGCCTGTCAGGGACCCCACCACACAGTCCCCTGCTGAAGCAGCCATGCGGCTCCCCTCTGCCCAAACACTACTCCTTACCTGCCTGGCGACCTAACCCCTTCCCTCCCGCAGAGGAGGATGACTTACATCAGGTCTCCATGTGTTACCAGGCTGTCACAGACACTCAGATAAAGCACATACTGCTAACTTTGCAAAAAATGCTTCTGGAAGGACATGATTGCTTTGATTAACCCCTTGCATGCCACAATGGAAGACATGGGTGCCCAGGTGGACCATATAGAACAGAAATTCGGGGAGTTTGCTGCTCCCCCAATGAAGTCATAGACCCATCACACAGCAGAGGAAGATATTGCTGGTTTAAAAGCAGTCGCAGTCGACGCAACAATATCGAGCTGTGCGGGGTGCCAGAATCAGCCACGCCTGCAGAAATTTCAACATATGTCCACTTTCTAATACAAGCTGCATTGCCCTCCTGTTCCCCCCAGTAGATAGAGATAGATAGGGCACATAGAGTACCTCGTGCCAAACACCTGGATCAATCAGTCCCTCATGACATTTTGGCGAGAGTACACTTCTTCACAGTGAAAGGAAAGCGGATGAACTTATCCCACACAAATGGCGGTTTACCATCACCTTAGCACCATGTCGCTATATACGCCGAGTCATCTGCAGCAACTCTGCAATTGAGACACGCACTACAACTCATTACTGTCACGATGCCGGCTGGCAGGTAGTGGATCCTCTGTGCCAGAGAGGGATTGGCGTGGACCGTGCTAGTGGACCGGTTCTAAGCCACTACTGGTTTTCACCAGAGCCCGCCGCAAAGCGGGATGGTCTTGCTGCGGCGGTAGTGACCAGGTCGTATCCACTAGCAACGGCTCACCTCTCTGGCTGCTGAAGATAGGCGCGGTACAAGGGAGTAGGCAGAAGCAAGGTCGGACGTAGCAGAAGGTCGGGGCAGGCAGCAAGGATCGTAGTCAGGGGCAACGGCAGAAGGTCTGGAAACACAGGCAAGGAACACACAAGGAACGCTTTCACTGGCACTAAGGCAACAAGATCCGGCAAGGGAGTGCAAGGGAAGTGAGGTAATATAGGGAAGTGCACAGGTGATTACCCTAATTGGAACCACTGCGCCAATCAGCGGCGCAGTGGCCCTTTAAATCGCAGAGACCCGGCGCGCGCGCGCCCTAGGGAGCGGGGCCGCGCGCGCCGGGACAGAACAGACGGGGAGCGAGTCAGGTAGGGGAGCCGGGGTGCGCATCGCGAGCGGGCGCTACCCGCATCGCGAATCGCATCCCGGCTGGCAGCGGGATCGCAGCGCCCCGGGTCAGAGGACGTGACCGGAGCGCTGCAGCGGAGAGAGTGAAGCGAGCGCTCCGGGGAGGAGCGGGGACCCGGAGCGCTCGGCGTAACAATTACCTCTGTTCTGCATTCAGCAAAAATTCAATATAGATTGGAGTTCTCGGTGCACCTTCTAGTCCGACAAAGATGTGATGCATGTAATCCGATCACTGGAGGAAGGAACAGCTCTTCTGCGTAGCTAGAACATCTCCTTAGGACCAGGCAACAGATATTCCTCTGCAACACCTCACAAGATCCATGACAGATGGTCCACTATCCACTGACTCTGGTTTAGGATGACCTCTACTTTATTTTGGGCTGCTCTGCCGTGAAGTTTGGTCTGGCTTCGGGATGGACATTTCCCCCACTCAGGAAGACTGGCTTTGGCCTTCACCTGTTATATCCTTTATATATACTATGCTTATTGTTTGCTGGTTTGTCTTTTGTTTATTTTTGTTTTCTTTCAGATGGCCTACTACATGTCTGTCCCTGATGTATTACCTATTCTCTCATTGCCCGAGCGGGCTGGCTGGGAGGCGGTTGTGGTCAATTCATTATTTGACAAAACCGAATGTTATTATGCTTTTTCTCCTACTTTACGGTTATTAAGCTGATTAGTATGAATGAATGGTTTAAATAGCCCACACAATTGTGCTTTCCTTTGGAAAGAGGCTTTATCACTAGGAGGTGATATCATTTGTGTACAAGAGACACATCTAAGGAAAGACGCCTTTGACTCAAACACACCTTGTAGCCACATATATTTCACTCACTATAAGTCTAAATCCAGAGAAGCGATGGTAGCAGTTAAAAATACTGTTGCTTTTTCTGTTGCTCACTCTACATGTGACCCTAATGGTCGCTTTATTGTCCTCTCCTGTTCCATAAACAACATACCTTACCCTTTTGTAGCACTATATGCACCCAATCAGGCACAATATCACTTCCTATGTAGTACCCTGAAAGTTGCCCATGGAGTACAACAGGGCCCACATGTGGTATGTGGGGACTTTAACCTAGTAGCGGACTCTCTCCAAGATTCCACATCCTTTGCTCGCCATGCTCCAGCCTCTCTGGCCTCCCTCCTCTGGTCTGAGGAGCTGTATGATGTGTGGAGGATACAGCACCCGACTGATAAGGACTATACCCATCATTCCCTAATGCATAACACTTACTCTCGGCTGGACATGTTTCTGGTGGGCCGCCCACTCTTATCCAGCCTAGCGACATCCACTATTGAAACCATTTCCTGGTCGGATCACGCGGCTATATCCTTATCCTTGCATGCATCTTTCAACACCTCTCCTACCTACATGTGGAGAGCGAGTCCTTTTCTGATGTCCCATCCGAAGCATGTCCAGTTGCTAAAGAACAATCTAAAAGACTTTTTACAAATCAATGCCACTCCTGACACTGACCAAATAAACCTGTGGAACTGCCACAAGGCATTCATTAGAGTTTTTTTTTTTTTTATATAAAATATGGTGCCATCAGTAAAAAGAGGCGCAAATGACATTTCAAAAACTGCGGGACTTGGAAGACCGAAATAAAACGAAGCCCTCTTCTGACCTGGCCAACCAGCTGTCCACCCTGAGACATGAGCTTAGGGGACTCCTTTTATTCACTTATGAGAAGAATCTCAGGCGAACTAAAGCCAGATTCTATTCTCAAAATGACAAAGCGGGCAAGCTACTGGCTTCACGCCTCAAATGCGGGCATGAACGTTCTCGTATAGCCCATCTTAAGCACCCTGTGTCGGGATCCACAGCGTACACCCCTAAATGATATTACTGCGAGCTTTCAGGCTTTCTACTCCTCCTCAGACACAAAAGGGTACAGCACTGACATTTTAGGTTCTATTTTTCAATCCACATTTTATAAATACTGTGTGCTGAGGGTTTAACTCATAATGTATCAGTATAGCTCTATAACTAACTTAAACCAAAAAGAAAACAAAGAGCAATTGCTACTGAAAAGGTGCATACATTTTATTGTAAATTAACACATTCTAAAAAGTCACCATATGTGACTAGAGTGTAATGAGACAAAATACCAAGTACAGTATATAAAGCAATATGATGAGTATGAACAGAAAACAACTCTAATACGTTGGTGAGACAAGTGAACTATATCTATTCACTGTAACGAGCAATAAGACAAGTGAGGTAAAATTGAATAGTTGAAGGCTCTATTGGTATGTAGTATAATTTAAAGGGGGTACGGACTACCAACCCACTTCTAAATCTATAGCTAACTGCTCCATAGTTGATAATGTACTACATCCTGAATAAATTGCCAAACAGTGTAAAGCCTCCTCACTTACCCATAATTAGCACTTGTCCACACCGTCCCGGGTATTATTATTATAGTTAGTTGATCAACCTGTTTAGAAAAATTGAGCCAGGTCCATCCAGATGCCGGACCAGATAAATTACCCAAAAGGACCTGATCGAGCCTGGTGCTCTATTCCACAATACATCATAGAAACGCATCTACGGTTCTTATACTTTAGACTTATTGCAGCACATAATGCATTTCAATGAGTTTCTCACAGAGTCCATCTCAAAAACCCCTTTACAGTGGTATTACACACCTGATCGCTTAGCACTCATCTACTCAGGTTCATTTTCCCTATGCTGGCGAACTTGTGGCCAAAGGGGTACCCTCTTAAATTTCTTGTAGGAATGTCCAGCCATTTCCCCCTTTTGGTCTTCCTGTCTCCTGTTTGGTCTTAGCCCTCCTCCTGCTCGATTTGCATTCTATCCCTTCTAAATTACGTGACCTGACCTGCTATGTATTATCACTAAAGCATGGAAATCCCCCGATATACCCTAAATTGATGAAGTAGTTCATAAACTAAACGTTACTTACATGTATGAAAAAACATTTCGCCCTAGACAATGGCTTTTTCTAGGTTTCAACCCAGATGGGCACAGTGGATTGCTTCTCCTCACTAACATTAATACAGGAGTCGAGTTTAGAGAGTGTTGCAGGGGACCACCATGAACGTGAATAAAAAGCGCACAGAAAACAAATATAATAGAAGTCAAACCATTAATACAGTTTATGTACCGCACCCTCCAGATATACATACGGTAAATCTAGCAGCCAATACATGATGCATTCACTTGGTGAGAGATGACCAGAAAACTTCAGTCAGCCCCCAACATTTACATTAAAGCAACCAATACCTGTTTTATTTGTGGTGGAATATGAAGCCAGAAAGCCTCGCCCAGAAATGTGGATCCCGCTCATGAACAGCACCGTGACCTCATGGCTCTTTGACTCGACCATATCTTCTGGTTTTAATGCCAAGCCGCAATACTTAGCCCCTGGCCAAAAACATAAATAAAAAAATTATAATTTTTATACATACATATATAATGGCAAAGTGATTCTGCAATTATTTTTTCGAGACATATTGTACTTTATATTAGTGGTAATTTTGTGCAAAACTAAAATATTGTGAATTTTTTTTACATTTTCATTTCTCTCTGCTTAAAACTCTACTTGTAAGAAAAATAGTCATGTCAAATAAATGTAGTTTTAATTCACATCGACAACATGTCTACTTTATGCTGCCATCATTTGTTTATATATATTATACACACCCACACACACACACCCACAGAGTTCCCCCTAGTGTCTAGTGCACAAAAGATGCAGTTACAGGTTTAGCACACTAGGGGGGAACTGTTCAACTAAGTCAAGCAGGCAGTGTGGGCAGCTCGAGATGGGTAAGGGACACTGGGGACTCCTAGCAGAGCATTGTGTGTGTCCCGATCCCCACACACACCGCATCTTATACCCTATCCAAAGGATAGGGGATAAGATGCCTGATCGCGGGAGTCCCAGCGCTGGGGACCCCCGGCATCATGCACGCGACACCGCGTTTGTAATCAGTCCCCGAAGCGTGTTCGCTCCGGGTCAGATTACGGGCAACTACAGGGCGGGCGGTGTGACACGTCACGCCTGCGCTGGCGTGTGATGTCATGTTCTGCCCCGCAGTGCAAGCCTACGGGTGGGGGCGTGATAGCCATCGCGCCCCCTCCCGTAGGCTTGCATGGAGGGGCGGAGCGTGACGTCACACGCCCCCGCCCTGTAGTCGTCCGTAATCAGACCCGGAGCGAACACGCTCCGGGGACTGATTACAAACGGGGTGCCGCGTGCATGATCCCGGGGGTCCCCAGCGGCCGGACTCCCGCGATCAGGCATCTTATCCCCCATCCTTTGGATAGGGGATGTTTAAGCACCGGAGAACCCCTTTAAAGTGTGCCTGTCAGATGCCATGGAAAAAACAAACAAACAAGAAAGAAAAAAAAAAAAAAAAACTGTTGTTACTTCGTACCTCATCCTGATCATGTACATGTATTATGTACATAATCAAAATTTTTATGTATCACTGATATTTCACAAAAAAATAGCAAATTACAGCTGCTTAATGTCTTTCATCTATCCTGCTCTGGGGAGCCTGGCAGCCCTGCTCTGTAACCCTTACCTCTCTGGTTTTATGCTGTACACACACACACAAATGATTATTGGAGATTGCCTGTACTCTACCACCAAAGACAAGATGGTGAGTGTATAACTTAAATCTTCCTAAATTAGTGCAAAGGTTTAGTGCTAAAAGTACAGTCGTTTTTTATGCATACATTTTCTGTAAGTTCCTATGTCATTCATGTGTCATCAATTGCCAGTCCTGTAATGCTGGGACTTGTAGTTTTGGAATAGTTGGAGGTACAGTGTCATGATAACCTTTTTTTTTTGCAGCAGTGTTGCCTTTAGCTGTGTGCCTACAGCTTTTGCAAAACTACAACTCACAGCATGCCCCAACATCTTCTGACCGTCCAGGCATGCTTGGAGTTGTAGTTTTGCAACAGCTGGAGGCACATGTTTGATAAAACTCTGTTACAGCAGTGTTTCTGCAGGCTGTGTTCCTCCTGCAGCCTTGTCAATCATCCATCTTGTGTCCATGACCCTTGGACATTCTCATGCTGCCCCCTAGTGGTAGGATCTTTCAAAGGCAGTTTTCTTAAAAAAAAAAAAAATTAAAATAAAAATCAAATTTTTATTAAAGATGTATATTAGAAAAACTTATTGTTTTGCCAAGATGTAAAAAAAAAAAAAAGAAAAAAATTAGAGATCTATCTATCTATCTATTTTTAGCACATTTCAATACTTTGCACATTATTAATGCCAAATATGAATAGCAGTGCGAGTTCTACAGAAGCTGAAGTCTATGCAGAATGATGTCAATTGTTGAATGATATCTTCCAGGAATTTGCTACCTATCCATGCGGTGACCAATGCTGCAGCTCTGTCTATTTAGTTTAATGAGGCTGAGGCACAGTACCAAGCACAGTCACATATACAGATGGCACAGTTACAGAAAACAAATGCCTAAAAGACACACTTGCCTCTTTACACTAAGGATTGGTTGAAACCCCTATATTGGGCACCCAAGGATCCCACACCGACTGGCTTATGCTAAAGATAACATTTGCTGTGGATCTTCAGTATAATTCACTACTGCAAATTTTAAAAACATTCTTTTGCTTTATATTTAGAAAAACCTGCACCGACAAATATGAAAGACTTGTCACGGATTTACATTTTGGATTTCTTCGCAATTTTTCTGCAGCACGGCATGACTTTGCAGAGTATGGAAATATTTGATTGAATAACGAATATTACAGAATGCAGAGGAACGGCAGGGCCCTGCGCGCAGAGGAACGGCAGGGCCCTGCGCGCAGAGGAACGGCAGGGCCCTGCGCGCAGAGGAACGGCAGGGCCCTGCGCGCAGAGGAACGGCAGGGCCCTGCGCGCAGAGGAACGGCAGGGCCCTGCGCGCAGAGGAACGGCAGGGCCCTGCGCGCAGAGGAACGGCAGGGCCCTGCGCGCAGAGGAACGGCAGGGCCCTGCGCGCAGAGGAACGGCAGGGCCCTGCGCGCAGAGGAACGGCAGGGCCCTGCGCGCAGAGGAACGGCAGGGCCCTGCGCGCAGAGGAACGGCAGGGCCCTGCGCGCAGAGGAACGGCAGGGCCCTGCGCGCAGAGGAACGGCAGGGCCCTGCGCGCAGAGGAACGGCAGGGCCCTGCGCGCAGAGGAACGGCAGGGCTGCACTGATGCTCTATGACACGCTCAGGATCACACATCAGGAGGATTGACAAGCCAGGAGTCTGCACAGATTGCAATAAATTAGAATGTAAACACAATGATGTCCAGAAGTGATAACAGAGGTAAAATAAACAGGCGTCACAGAAATAACAGGAAAGGTAAGAGCTCAGTGTATGCACCAACATATTGAGGCCAACTACTGTGCACACGGACAATACAGCTTTCTGTTCAGGGATCACTGTTCTCCTTTAAATAGTGATTTCTCAGACCCAGAGATATGGGAGTTGCCTGAAATATAACAGAGCTTGTTGACACATTGGAAAAGTCACGTCTCCGCAACGCCTGACTCAGAGATAGCTGGCTTCTGGACACTTTAGCATTGCACATTCCAGAACTATATAGCTCATAGAAGAAGACAAGTCATCCAGCCTACTGATATACATGAAAAGTGCTGCAAGTACCCAGTGTGCACAAAGCCCTATATACTGCATGACTAGTGTATAGACATTAATGAATCAGGGCCAATCTGCCAGACAGAAATGTGTCTGGCAAAAAAAAAAAAAAAAAAAAAATCCATAAAATCACATTGTCTGATTTTTAAAGAATTTATTTGCAAATTATGGTGGAAAATAAGTATTTGGTCACCTACAAACAAGCAAGATTTCTGGCTCTCACAGACCTGTAATTTCTTCTTTAAGGGTATGTTCACACTGACTAATATGTGCGAGGAATTCTCGTTGAAAAAATTCGCTCAGAAATTAGTTTTTTCCGCGCAGAAGGTGTGTGGAATGTGTGCAGAATTAAGCACAGAAATCAGTGCGGAATTCAGCGCAGCATAGGAGACATTATTATAAAAAAAACATTTTTTGCGAAAATGTGGCGGACTGAAAAAAAAAAAAAATTTACATTGCGTTCTAGGGGTTAGGACGCAAATTCTGCATGAAGAACGAACATGTTCATTCTTCATCCGGAACAGAATTCAGTGACAGAATTCCGCTAGCAGAAATTCCTCAGTGTGAACTGAGGAGTAGAAACTGAATTACATACTATGGGGTTTTTCACTGCTGAATGAATTGGAGAGGAATAAGCGAGCAGAATTAGGCTAGGTTCAGACTATGGAATTTCCGTCAGAAATTCAGTCGTAAAATTTCCGTCAGAAATTCCGCTTGCTAAAATGTCTAGTGTAGTGAATGGTTTTCCGTTCACAAATTCACTCTTCGTAAATCCGCTTAGAAATTTCCGCCTGAAGAAAGGCGGTGCTCTTTCTTCAGGCAGAATTCCTCGCGGAACACATTGCAGTCTATGTGAGACTGCAGTGTCCGCGCGGTCCTAGCGCCGACTTATTCAGTCGGCGCAGGCGGAATTCAGAATCTCCGGGCGGAAATTTTCTGCCCGTAGATTCTGTAGTCTGAACCTAGCCTTACTCACGGAAATTCCTCTCCAAACCTTCAGTGTGAACATACCCCAAGAGTCTCCTCTGTCCTCCACTCGTTACCTGTATTAATGTCACCTGTTTGAACTTGTTATCAGTATAAAAGACACCTGTCCACAACCGCAAACAGTCACACTCCAAACTCCACTATGGCCAAGACCAAAGAGCTGTCGAATGACACCAGAAACAAAATTGTAGACCTGCACCCATCCTGAATTTGCAAAAGGCAAGCAGCTTGGTGTGAAGAAATCAACTGAGGGAGCAATTATTAGAAAATGGAAGACATACAAGACCACTGATCATCTCCTTCAATCTGGGGCTCCACGCAAGATCTCACCCTGTGGTGTCAAAATGATCACAAAAACTTTTCCAGCTGAAAAGCCTGAAAGCTGAAGAAATTTATGCAGCCTAAATTCACTTTCGCTCAAGTTCGCTCATCTCTAATCAGTAACAAATGCCGCCACCAGAGACTCAAATCATGCATTGCCAGACGCGTCCCCCTGCTTAACCCCTCAAGGACCAAGCCCATTTTGACCTTAACCCCTTAAGGACCAGACCAATCTTATTTTAGCATTTTCATTTTTTCCTCCTCGCCTTCTAAAAATCATAACGCTCTTATATTCCCATCCACAGACTCATATGAGGGCTTGTTTTTTGCGTCACCAATTGTACTTTGTAGTGACATCACTTATTTTACCATAAAATGTACGGCGCAACCAAATATTTATGTGGGAAAATTGAAAAGAAAACCGCAATTTAGCAAATTTTGGAAGGTTTTGTTTTCACGCTGTACACTTTCCGGTAAAAACGACATGTTTTCTTTATTCTGTGGGACAATACGATTAAAATGATACCCATGTTATATGCTTTCCTATAATTGTACCGCTTAAAAAAAATAAAAAAGTCTCAAACCATTTTAACAAAATTAGTATGTTTGAAATTGCCCTATTTTGACCACCTATAACGTTCTCATTGTAGACCCAGTTTTTGAATTTTTACAAGAGGTAAAAGGAGAAAATGCCCCCCAAAATGTGTTACCCAATTTCTCTCGAGTAAGGAAATATCTCATTTGTGAACGTAAAGTGCTCTGTGGGTGCACTAGACGGCTCAGAAGCGAAGGAGCGACAATGGGATTTTGGAGAGTGAATTTAGCTGAAATGGTTTTAGGGGGGCATGTCACATTTAGGAAGTCCCTATGGTTCCATAAAAGCAAAAAAAAATAAAATAAAATAAAACACATAGCATACTATTTTGGAATCTACACCCCTCAAGGCATGTAAGAAGGGGTAAAATTAGCCTTAACACCCCACAGGTGTTTGACAACTTTTCGTTAAATTCGGATGTGTAAGTGCTCTGGTCGTTAAGGCCAAAATGACCTCGGTCCTGGATGTCATATATCTGGATTTTTCCAAAGCATTTGATAAGGTTCCACATAAAAGGTTGGTGAATAAAATGAGAAGGATTGGGCTGGGGGAGAATGTGTGTAAGTGGGTAAGTAACTGGCTCAGTGATAGGAAACAGAGGGTGGTTATTAATTGTACTTATTCTGATTGGGTGACTGTTACTAGTGGGGTACCACAGGGGTTGTCTTGGGTCCTGTTCTATTTAATATATTTATTAATGACCTTGAAGAGGGGTTGAATAGTGAAGTAGCAATCTTTGCAGATGACACTAAACTCTGTAAAGCGGTAAACACAATAGAGGACAGTGAATGGTTACAAAATGATCTGGATAGGTTGGAGGTTTGGGCTGGGAAGTGGCAGATGAGGTTCAACACTGATAAATGTAAGGTAATGCACATGGGGAGGAAAAATCAGGGCTGGGATTATGTATTAAATGGGAGAACCCTTGGAACGACTGACATGGAAAAGGATTTAGGAGTCTTAGTTAACAGTAAATTTAGCTGTAGTGACCAGTGTCGGGCAGCTGCTGCCAAGGCAAATAAAATAATTGGGTGTATCAATAGGGGCATAGATGCCCACAACAAGGAAATAATTCTACCGCTGTACAAATCACTAGTCAGACCCCACATAGAATACTGTGTACAGTACTGGGCACCCGTGTACAAGAAAGATATAGTGGAGCTGGAGAGGGTTCAAAGACGGGCAACCAGAGTAATATGGGGAATGGGAGGACTACAGTACACAGAAAGATTATCAGAATTAGGGTTATTTAGTTTCGAAAAAAGGCTTAGGGGAGACCTAATAACTATGTATAAATATATCAGGGGACTGTACAGAGATCTCTCCCATGATCTATTTATACCCAGGACTGTATCTATAACAAGGGGGCATCCTCTACGTCTAGAGGAAAGAAGGTTTCTACACCAGCACAGACGGGGGTTCTTTACTGTAAGAGCAGTGAGACTGTGGAATTCTCTCCCGGAGGAGGTGGTCATGGTGAACTCTGTAATAGAGTTCAAAAGGGGACTGGATGCATTTTTGGAGAGTAATAACATTGCTGGTTAAGGATATTAGATTTATAGGGACAGAACGTTGATCCAGGGAAGGAATCGGGAGTCGGGAAGGAATTTTTACCTCTAGTATGTTTTTTTTTTGCCTCCCTTTGGATCAACTCAACTCAATAGGGACTTACTTGATGGACTCTGGTCTTTTTTCAACCTTATGAACTATGTTACTATGATAATAGAAAATATTTTTTTCACAAAAATGCAGTTTTGTCCCCAAATTTACAATTTTTACAGGAGGTAATAGGTGAAAATGCCCCCCAAAATTTGTAACCCCATCTCTTCTGAGTATGGAAATATCCCATATGCGGACATCAAGTGCTCTGCTGGCCACTACAATGCTCAGAAGAGAAGGAGTCACATCAGGCTTTTTGAAAGCAATTTTTTTTTAGGAAGCCCCTGTGGTGCCATAACAGCAAAAAAAAAAAAAACACATGGCATACTATTTTGGAAACTACACCCATCAAGGCACGTAACAAGGGGTACAGTGAGCCTTAACACCCCACAGGTGTTTGACAACTTTTAGCTAAAGTCGGATGTGTAAAAAAAAAAAAAATTTAAAAAAATTTAGGACGTTATAGGAGAAAATACCCCCCAAAATTTGTAACCCCATTTCTTCCGAGAATGGAAATACCCCATGTGTGGACATCAAGTGCTCTGCGGGCGCACTACAATGCTCAGAAGAGAAGGAGCTTTTGGAGAGAGAATTTGTTTGGAATGGAAGTCAGGGGCCATGTGCCTTTACAAAAAAAACCATGGTGCCAAACTGGGGGCTTTAAAAACGCACATGGCCTTCAATTCCAGCCAAATTCTGTCTCCAAAAGCTTTTTTCCCATTACCCCTTGTGAAAAAGAAAAATTTGGGATAACCCCAGCATTCTAATGAAAAAATAAAATAAATTTTCAACAAAAATTCTTCGAACACCTGTGGGTAGTTAAGGCTCACTATACCCCTCGTTACGTTCCTTAACCCCTTAAGGACCGGGGGGTTTTCCGTTTTTGCATTTTTGTTTTTTGCCCCTTGCCTTTAAAAAATCACAACTCTTTCAATTTTGCACCTAAAAATCCATATTATGGCTTATTTTTTGCACCACCAATTCTACTTTGTAATTATGTCAGTCATTGTGCCCAAAAATCTATGGTGAAACGGAAAAAAAAATCATTGCGAGACAAAATAAAAAAATTAAAAAAACGCCATTTTGTAACTTTTGGGGGCTTCCGTTTCTACGTAGTACATTTTTCGGTAAAAATGACACCTGATATTTATTCTGTAGGTCCATACGACTAAAATGATACCCTACTTATATAGGTTTGATTTTGTCGTACTTCTGGAAAAAATCATAACTTCATGCAGGAAAATTTATACTTTAAAATTGTCATCTTCTGACCCCTATAACTTTTTTATTTTTCTGTGTATGGGGCGGTATGAGGGCTCATTTTTTGCGCCGTGATCTTAAGTTTTTAACGGTACCATTTTTGCATTGATAGGACTTATTGATCGCTTTTTATTCATTTTTTCATGATATAAAAAGTGACCAAAAATGCACTATTTTGGACTTTGGAATTTTTTTGTGCGCACGCCATTGACCGTGTGGTTTAATTAACGATATATTTTTATAATTCGGACATTTCCGCACGCGGCGATACCATATATGTTTATTTTTATTTACAATTTTTTTAATGGGAAAAGGGGGGTGATACAAACTTTTAATAGGGGAGGGGTTAAATGATGTTTATTCACTTTTTTTTGCAGTGTTATAGCTCCCATAGGGACCTATAACACTGCACACACTGATCTTTATCATTGATCATAAGAAACCAGTGATCGATGATTCTGCCTGGATCTCAGGCACTGAGCTGTGGCCCCGCGTTATAGATCGGGAGTGGACACATGACGTTACAGTACGTCATGTGTCCTTAAGGGGTTAAGGGGTGTAGTTTCCAAAATTGGGTCACATGTGGGAGTTTTTTTTTTTCCCCTTTATGTCAGAACCGCTGTAACGATCAGCCACCGCTGTGCAAATCACCTCAAATGTACATGGCGCTCTATCACTCCTGAGCTTTGTTGTGCGCCCGCAGAGCATTTTATATCTACATATGGGGTATTTCCATACTTGGGAGAAATTGCGTTACAAATTTTGAGGGTCTTTTTTTTCCTTCTACTGCTTGTTAAAATAAAAAGTATGAGGCAACACCAGCAAGTCACTGTAAAAAAATAAAAAAAATTTACAACATCATGCTGGAGTAGACCCCAACTTTACCTTTTCATAAGGGATAAAAGGAGAAAAAGGCCCCCCAAAATTTGTAGTGCAATTTCTCCCGAGTATGGAAATACCCCATATGTGGCCATAAACTGTTCCCTTGAAATACGACAGGGCTCTGAAGTGAGAGAGTGCCATGCGCATTTGAGGCATAAATTAGGGATTTGCATGGGGATGGACATTGGGAATCACTAGTGTAGAATAACCCTAACAGGGTGTCTCCAGCTGTTGTAAGACTCCCAGCATGCCTGGACAGCCAATGGCTGTCCGGCAATACTAGGAGCTACAGCTGGAGGCTTCATTTTGGAAACAGTGCTGTACCTGATGTTTTTCATTTTTATTGGGGGACGACGACTGTGTAGGGGTATGTGTACATGTAGTGTTTTAACTTTTTATTTTGTGTAGTGTTTTTAGGGTACATTCACACGGTCTGGTTCACAGTGAGTTTCCTGCTGGGAGTTTGAGCTGCAGCCCGCCCGTACCTGTACATTCACATGGGCGGGGCAAACCTCGAGCTGTTGCAAAACTACAACTCCCAGCATGCCCTTTGGCTGTCCTTGCATGCTGGGCGTTGTAGTTTTGCAACATCTGGAGGGCCGCAGTTTGGGGACCACTGTGCAGTGGTCTTCAATCTGTACCCTTCCAGATGTTGCAAAACTACAACTTCCAGCATGCCCAAACAGTCCAGGCATGCTGGGAGTTGTAGTTCTGTAACAACTGGCCCTTCAGATGTTGCCGAACTACACCCCCCAGCATGCCTGGGCCTGCTTGGAGATGACGTTTTGCAACATCTGGAGGGCTACAGTTTGGACACCCCTACTTAGCGGTCTCCCAACTGTTCTCCAGTTGTTGCAAAACTTAATTTCCAGCATGCCCTTCGGCTGTCTGGACATGCTGAGAGTTGTAGTTTTGCAACAAATGGAGGCACACTGGTTGGGAAACATTGTTTCCTAACTCAGTGTTTCCCAACCAGTGTGCCTCCAGCTATTGCAAAACTTCAACTCCAAGCATGCCCAGACTGCCCAAGCATGCTGGAGTTGTAGTTCGGCAACATCTGAAGGGCCAGATGTTACAGAACTACAACTCCCATCATGCCTGGACTGTCTGGGAGTTGTAGTTTTGCAACATCTGGAAGAGCACAAATTGGAGACTGTGGCCCAACTGCGGCCCTCCAGATGTTGCACAACCACAACTCCCAGCATGCCCAGACAGCCAAAGGCTGTCTGGGCATGCTGAGAGTTGTAGTTTTGAAATTCCCAGAAGCAGCAGTGAATATGCCTTTACGGCGATTTTCACTGCTGCTTCCACTTGCGTGCCGCTGCTTCTTCACTTGCCTGCCACCGGTCCCCGGTCCGTAACGCCGCGCCAAAGAACACCATACCTACTGTAAAGCATGGAGGTGGAAAAATCATGCTTTGGGGCTGTTTTTCTGCTAAGGGACCAGGACGACTGATCTGTGTAAAGGAAAGAATGAATGGGGCCATGTATCGTGAGACTGAGTGCATACCTCCTTCCATCAGCAAAGGGCATTGAAGATAAAACATGGCTGGGTCTTTCAGCATGACAATGATCCCAAACACAGCGCCCGGGCAATGAAGGAGTGGCTTTGTAAAAAGCATTTCAAGGTCCTGGAGTGGCCTAGCCAGTCTCCAGATCTCCACACCATAGAAAACCTTTGGAGGGAGTTGAAAGTCCGTGTTGCCCAGCGGCAGCCCCAAAACATCACTGCTCTAGAGGAGATCTGCATGGAGGAATGGGCCAAAATACCAGCAACAGTGAGTGAAAACCTTGTGAAGATTTACAGAAAACATTTGACCTCTGTCATTGCCAACAAAGGGTATATAACAAAGTATTCATTGTTATTGACCAAATACTTATTTTCCACCATAATTTGCAAATAATTTCTTTAAAAATCAGACAGACAATGTGATTTTATGGATTTTTTTGTACTCAGTAGGTCTCAGTTGAGGTTTACATTGCCTATGATGGAAATTACAGGCCTCTCATATTTTTAAGTGGAAGAACTTGTACAATTGGTGGCTGACTAAATAATACTTTTTTGCCCTACTGTAGCTCAGCCTTTATTGTACCAGAGCAATATGAGAAATAAACTGAGCTGTGACTGATTGCTATACATTTTTGTCACAGACAGATTGAGAAATCTGGGCCATTAAACAAGTCTCTAATAACTAGATTAACATAGCACATAAAAAACTTCCCAAATACACTATTTAAAAAAATAATAATAAATAAAACACACGTGCAATGCAAAGTGCAACAGATAAATCTCAGACCTCAAAAGAGCATGCAAATGTGTACAAGCGCAAACAGGCACGTCCCGACTGACTTTGATGGCCCAAACAGTCATCTATCGTACAGGCCATTTCCTGAACGTACTTGTACAGACTGACTTAAGAGCATGGTGTGCTGTGTTTTTGAGAAATGACAAGGGCTCACAACAATGGTTGTGGGGGTGGCACAGGTAAGGCAGCGCCACGGGGGAATTCAGCTCTTATTCCAAACACACACTTTTGAGAAATTATCTGAATGTAGTCACAAGCTGATTAGATTTGGGCCATCAAAGTCTTGCTCGTGTACTTTGAAGTCCCATTTTGACATGTTGTGGACGCATGTATGCCATCAAAAGGTATAATTAAAATGTGAACCTGGCATTACCCAAATGGGGGGGCATGTGGGCATTTCAATGTAAAATGCAATATTCCTTCTGAAAATTAGGAGTTTCTTTTGTTCCCCTTCCAGCATGCCGAGATGTCTCAGGATCCCTTGCTGGAGACCAGCACAATTCAGTGCCCGCTCCTTGCAGTTGTTTTTCACTAATAGTTACACCGTACACAGCTCATAGGAGTCATTTACAGTACGCTATAAACTATAACTAGTAATGACCAAAGAGGAGAGAGCCAGAGACCTGGAGAACATCACACACAAACCATTGCGCAGATCCGTGCACAGTTCCTTGCCATTTAAGGGCCTGAGTGTTTATCACATTTTTAGCAGACAGGATTACAAATTCTACACCACGTTTGTTGTTTTAGTCGCTTGCCTAATAAAACTAAATTACGCCAACTACCAATCACACATCTAACCCTGCTACATAAAGTGTGGAAGCACTAAACACATGCAGCAGCCTGGACTTCCTGAAGAAGAAAGGACAACACCTGATCCAAGCAAAACTTCACAGGTTATCAACCATAAGTCCAGGGCTTTCAAGTGCAGTGTTCCCCAACCTTTAGCAGTCCAGCTGATGCAAAACTACAACTCCCAGCATGCCCTGGATAATAGCCAATCCAGAAACCAATCTGTAGATAACTTTGTTATACTTGTCTCAGTCGGTATATATCAAGTACAGTCAGGGGCCACAAGCACCTCTATGGCTGTTTATGGGGCCATACAGAACATGGAGACCTGAAAAGGAATTAAATTTCCACCTCAAGAACGGAAGTCAGATTTCACATTGAAACAATAGGAGCCAGGCACCTTTACTTTAAAACAGGTTCTCAACCAAGGGTATGCGTACCCCTAGGGGTACACCAAGGGTTATGCAGGGTATGGCAATTCACTGATAAATACTGGCCATGCATTGCCTAGTATTTGCCAGTGCAGAGCGGGGACTGGATTGAGCAATCACCGTGGCAGCTCACTATATTGTACCGTGGCCGAAGCCACTTTACGTGAGCTGCAGTTGCTCGTTAACAGGAACCTGTCACCATTTTATTTCTGCCCAAACTACGGGCAGCAAAAGAAAAGAAAAAAAACAACACATTACAATTCTGAAACTAATTTTCACATTCTCATTAAGGAGAATTGAGCACAGAATGATAAAGGAAGTTAGATGCACATATACAGTTTATATACATATATATTCTATACACACACACACATACATATATATATACATATACACACACATACATTGTTGGGGAGGAAAATCAACAAATAAGGAAGCTTTTGACTTCATATCCTGACCCCCCTGTCCCGACCTACTCTCTTTGCTAGATGGGGTGTGTGGCTTGCAAGCCGGATTGACACATTCACCAGGAGATGCAGAGGGGAGCTTGTGGAGTAAGGTACTAGAAATCTCATATACTCGCATGGGACTTGAAACAAAAACCCATCTTTTATGAAAGGGTGTAGATAAGGGTTAATTTAACTATAATTTATTTTTATTTGTTATACAAGTAATATGTGTACCAGGTATTATTGAAATATCTCCAGCCGTACGGAAGTTACGTGGGAACATAAATTTCCTATTGATTGGCATGGGACTTTAAACCAAAACACTGACCCTCATAAATTAACTATCCTATATTTTAAGTGGACATTTAAGTAACATGTGACCAAGTATTATCGAAATATCTCCAGCGGTTTGGAAGTCCTGCAGTAACATATTTCCCATAGACTTGTATGGTACTTTAAAACAAAAACCCCGACCCTGGCAAATAGGGGTGAGTAAGGGTTAAATCACCTATCCCATGTGGCCAAGTTTCATGTTAATATCTTCAGTCGTTTGGACGTGATGCTGGAACATATATACACACACACATAGATAGAGAGAGAATACATATGCACAAATTTATAAAGACTACTTACCTAGTTCGGTTCTTGAGGCTCCAAAGCCATCATAAATCCTCAAGTAACTGGAATGACAGGAATCCACATCCTCAATATCAAAGTCCCCAAACTTCAGGAGAATCCTTTCACCGGGTTTCATTTGTATTTTCCACTCACACACAGTGCTGTTTGGATAGGTATTTGGATAGTTCTTTGATGTAAATGTTCCACTTTCTGGGCCAAAAAACGTGTAACCACAACCATCACCTGAAAATAAAATTAACTTAATAAAAATTGCACAATTGAAATCGTAAAAAAAAAACCCCCACACAAAATCACATCCCAAAGGGCTCGAACAGATGGTCACGTATCATTGTTCAGAAACAAACACCAATCAAAAGACAACAATTGGCAGGAGATCTGGAAGGTAAAAAGGAGAAAAAGGCCCTTAAACTGCTGGAACAGAATGATAATGACATGAGATTGTTCAGACAGGCCTGAGGGCACACGTCTGTACTGTTGTCTGGTTCTATGCCCGCTTGGTTACCACACGGAAGCCACTTACAAGTAATGTTTGTAGAGTAATATTGGAGTCCTGAAGGTATAAACAAACACAAAAAGACTATTCACACCGTCATAATACAGAGGTCCACCAGCCTCAATACACAATATACTGCTAATATCTAACATAGCTGAACTATTTTGGTCATTAATACAGTCAGTCACTTATTAAGCAAGTGCAAACAAGGATCCTGATATTTTAAAATGTAAGCGGTTTGTTTTTAGAAGACCTGCTGTCCCCTGCTCCATCAGGGAATATCAGTAGGGCCCCCCCTGCTAAAGGACCCCTTCTGTATGAGCCAGAATGGAGGCCACTTAAGCATTACATCATCATTTTACATTTACAGTCACTATTGGTATTTTTTTTTTTTTTTTTTTTTAAGGAAATAGGAAAATTGTTCATGGCTAAATGGGCAATGTTTAAAAGGGGGTCTCTGAAGTTTTCAGAACTTTTCCCTCCTTCCACTTCAGCAGAGGCAGTTTCATCGTTCATGTAGTTTAATATTGGGCTAAATGTTGGTAACCTTCAACAACCTACATTTAGCCCTTTATATTGGATGACCGACAAAGCAAGGAAAATGGCTACACTGGATGTGTATTAACTAGGGCTGGGCAGTATACCGGTTCATAACGAATACCAAAATTTTTGTGCTGCACGATATGAATTTTAACCCATACCACAATACCGGTTGGGCCCCTCCCCCTCGGGAATGAATGAATCAGCCCCACATGGGGGAACTAATCCTATGTGACCTGCGAGCGCTGTTCTGCCCCCCCCCCCAATTATTAGCCCAGCCCAGCGCTGTCCCCATCAGGGTACTACTCACGTCACCCGCATGCGCTGCCCTCCTCGTCCTGTTTGTTGCAGCCGCCGGCGCTGACACTCTATACCAGTGGTCTCCAAACTGCGGACCTCCAGATGTTACAAAACTACAACTCCCAGCATGCCCGGACAGCCAATGGCATGCTGGGAGTTGTAGTTTTGCAACATCTGGAGGTCCGCAGGTTGGAGACCACTGCTCTATACTGTGCGGTATCCCTATGCCCGGGCTGCAAAAAACAAAAAAATAAACTTTAAAGGGGTACTCCGGCGCCAAGACATCTTATCCCCTATCCAAAGGATAGGGGATAAGATGCCTGATCGCGGGGGTCCTGCCACTGGGGACCCCCGTGATCTTCCACGCCGCACCCCGCTAGCATCAGCTCCCGGAGCATGCTCGCTGCGGGTCGGATTACTAGCGATCACAGGGACGGAGCATAGTGATGTCACGGCTCCGCCCCGTGTGATGTCACGCTCCGCCCCCTCAATGCAAGCCTGCGGTCAGGCAACTTATCCCCTATCTTTTAGATTGGGGATAAGATGTCTTAGCAGCGGAGTACCCCTTTAACTCACTTCCTGTTGATCCGATACCGGCCTCACTTGTTTCCTGGGGACAGGAACGTTGGACAGCCGTCAGCCTATCACCGGCCGCAGCGATGTTCCGCCTCGGCCGGTGATAGGCTGAGCCCACTGTCATGTAAGAAGCAGTCTTCTTAAATGACAGTGGGCACAGCCTATGACCGGACGAGGCAGAACATCGCTGCGGTCGGCGATAGGCTGACGGCTGTCCAACGTTCCTGTCCCTAGCGTAAGGCCGACGTGGGTGCGTTAAAGTTTATTTTGTTTACCTTCTGCAGCCCGGGCATAGGGATACCGCACAGTATAGAGTGTCATCGCCGGCGGCCGCAACATACAGGACAAGGAGGGCAGCGCATGCGGGTGACCTGTGAGTATTTACCCCGATGGGGATGTGGGCTGAATTAATATGGGGGGGGGGGGGGGGGGGGCCTAGGAAATACCGTTATATACCGTGGAACCGCCAAAAGTTTTAAAAATACCGTGATACACACATTTGGTCATACCGCCCAGCCCTAGTATTAACACAGGTTAAGTTGTCCGCAGTTACAGGATAGCCGCCATCTTGAATAAACTGAACTGGACATTACCACTAAGACAATCAGCAGGTATAACTAATAAATAGCATTTAGGAATATTTATAGTAATGTATACTAATTAACGGTCTTATTTCATGTTCATAATTTCCCGGCGAACACCATTAAGGTGGCTATACGTATTAGGCAAATGCGGGCCAAGTCTGCAGAATTTGGTGGTATCCAAAAACCTAATTAAATTAAGTTTTTGGCTGATGTTTATCATTTCGAAAAAGGACCAACACATAACAAATCATTTTGTTCTTCACATTGCGAAACAGCCACCATGGGTGTTTGGCAAGGGCTTACAAGGTTTGGTTGTCAGACACCCATTATATTTTATATATTCCATTTAACATTTAACATTTTCCAGGCATTAACCAATGTGCGCTAAAAGGCCATTATTTTGGTATAATGCCCGGTGGGGAAATATATATATTTATATTAAAGGCAAAGCATGAAAAAATAAATAAATAAATAAATAAAACAAACAAACAGTGAAGAAATGCAGCATTACAGAGTCTCTTTAATTCCCAGGAACGGTGAGGGTCCCATAGGTCAAACACCCATTTACCATAAAGTTTCATAGTCTACAGCAGCGGTCTCCAAACTGTGGACCTTCAGCTACTGCAAATCTACAACTCCCAGCATGCCGGGATAGCCATTGGCTGTCCAGGCATGCTGGGAGTGATCGCATTGCCACAGCTGTAGGTCCGGTGTTTGGAGACCACTGGTCTAGAGGAACTAGCACATTCTGTTTTACTATTCCATACAGCCAACAAACAAACCAGATATATTCTGCCTGAACACAGGTAAAAATAAAAAAATATAAATGTTTAGCGACGCCATGTGCATTTGTGGTGAACATAGTAAAGAAAAACACCTAACCGAGTGTGAAAAGAATTTAAAGGAGACCTTTCTTGTCATGTTAATAACTACATCGGCAGGATAGAGGTTCCCTCTCGCCATCAGAAGTCTACCCAATGTATTCGCTATTATAATCTGGTTAATCTGTTCATTAGATTTTTATAGCATCGTATGCCTGATACAGTAGGGCAAAAAAGTATTTAGTCAGCCACCAATTGTGCAAGTTCTCCCACTTAAAAAGTTGAGAGAGGCCTGTAATTTTCATCATAGGCATAGGTCAACTATGAGAGACTTGAGGAAAAAAAATCCATAAAATCACATTGATTTTTAAAGAATTTATTTGCAAATTATGGTGGAATTAAGCATTTGGTCACCTACAAACAAGCAAGATTTCTGGCTCTCACAGACCTGTAACTTCTTTTTTTAAGAGTCTCCTCTGTCCTTCACTCATAACCTGTATTAATGGCACCTGTTTGAACTGGTTATCAGTATAAAAGACACCTGTCCACAACCTTAAATAGTCACACTCCAAACTCCACTATGGCCAAGATAAAAGAGTGGTCGAAGGACATCAGAAACAAAATTGTAGACCTGCACAAGGCTGGGAAGACAATCTGCAATAGGCAAGCAGCTTGGTGTGAAGAAATCAACTGTGGGAGCAATTATTAGAAAATGGAAGACATACAAGACCACTGATAATCTCCCTCAATCTGGGGCTCCACGCAAGTTCTCAAATGATCAAAATGATCACAATAACTGTGAGCAAAAATCCCAGAACCACACAGGGGGAACTTGTGAATGACCTGCAGAGAGCTGGGACCAAAGTAATAAAGGCTACCATCAGTAACACACTACGCCACAAGGGACTCATATCATGCAGAGCTAGACTGGTCCCCCCTGCTTAAGCCAGTACATGTCCGGGCCTGTCTGTAGTTTGCTAGAGAGCATTTGGATGATCCAGAAGAGTATAGGGAGAATGTAATATGGTCAGAAACCAAAGTAGAACTTTTTGGTAAAAGCTCATGTTTGGAGGAGAAAGAATGCCGTGTTGCATCCATAGAACACCATACCTACTGTGAAGCATGGGGATGGAAACATGCTTTGGGGCTTTTCTTTGGCAACGGGCCCAGGACGACTTATTCGTGTAAAGAAAGTATGAATGGGGCAATGTATCAGTGCAAACCTCCTTCCATCAGCAAGTGCATTGAAGATGAAACATGGCTGGGTCTTTCAGCATGACAATGATACCAAACACACTGCCCGGGAAACGAAGGAGTGGCTTCGTAAGAAGCATTTCAAGGTCCTGGAGTGGCCTAGCCAGTCTCCAGATCTCAACCCCATAGAAAACCGTTGGAGGGAGTTGAAAGTGTGTTGCCCAGCGACAGCCCCAAAACATCACTGCTCTAGAGGAGATCTGCATGGAGGAATGGACCAAAATACGAGCAACAGTGTGTGAAAACCTTGTGAAGATTTACAGAAAAAGTTTGACCTCTGTATATAACAAAGTATTGAGATGAACTTTCGTTATTGACCAAATACTTATTGTCCACCATAAATTGCAAATACATAAAAAAAAAAAAATATAAGGATTTTAAGGATTTTTTTTTCTCATGTGTCTCATAGTTGAGATATACCTATGATGAATATTACAGGCCTCTCTAATCTTTCTAAGAGGGAGAACTTGTACAATTGGTGTGACTAAATACTTTTGCCTCACTGAACATATATCCCATGGTTTAAGTAGGCTGAGCAGATTTATGGGTTGTAAGGATGCGAAAGGAAAAGGAAGACGACGGGACTGAGAACCCATTTAGCACCTCCCCAGGAGCGAGATCAAAGACGTGACATTCCTCTGCGTGACACTTGGTCAGCGACTTTCAGCTAAGCCACAAGTATGCTCTGAGAACATGTAACACTTACCCATATCAGCTACAGAGACTTCCTTAACGCATTCTGATTCGGCTTCTGCCCTTTCTAAGGGTCAAGACGTAGTTTAAATATAACTAAAGAGCAGCACGAGCCATAACATAAAGGGTGGAGAAGACGTGCCACCGATACAGCCACTAAATGTCAGACTATTATTATCATCCTTTATTTACAAGTGCTACATGATATAAACTCTGATAAGTGAATGTCCATCCTTGTCTAGGAATGGACCTCAAATAGCACAGAAAATGTCAAATTTATGGAGAGCAAGTGCTGATAAGCATTTCTGTGAATTAAAGGGGTATGCGCATATATACACACATACATTATATATATATATATATATATATATATATATATATATATATATATATATATATATATATATATATATATATATATATTTACACACACACACACACACACACACACACTAGATATTATAAATAAGACAGTGTGGGCAATCAATCTGTATATGTACATACTTTCTTCGCTCCCCTGCTGCCCCAGGTAATGCTGCTCTCCTTTTCTGGGTGCTAGGGGTGAATGTGCTAATTGTCGCTCAGCCAATCACTGGCCACTGTGGTGTCCCACCTCAGCCAGTGATTGACTTAGCACCACTGACGTACTGGGTCCCAGAACAAAGAAGAAAAGTGCAGCAGAGACTGGGAGCAGCGGGGAAATGTGGAAGGTATGTACAGTGCTTTTTATTTATATTAAAAAAAAACAAAAAAACTGCCGCTGGACAACCCATTGAAGCCCAGTTTCACACAAGCATGTTTTTGACGTCTATATTTCCGACATAAGTTCTGGTTCTGTTTTTTCTGATGGCTTGAACTGACACCCCAGAATACCCCTTTATGGTCTATTACATGACCAATTATCAGGGCCATTATTGTCCTGTAATCAGCCAAATAAAGAGCATATTTTATGCTGCACTAAATACAATAGGTGGCGGCTTGTCTTGTGTTTAAAAAAAAGAAGAAAAAAAAAAGCCACAAACGATTATATTATAGGTTGCCTAACTCATTTCCATTGATTGTTCATTTTGCAGTTGGCCTTCATCTCTCTCGATCCCCCAGTATACAAATGCTGGTCTGGCTTCGGTGTCTTATTTTTCGTTTGACCGACAGTTCTCTTTCCACCATCTCCCCATACATACACATGGATGTTTGTGTTCTGAAGAGAGAGGGGAGGGTAAGGTGCTGCCAGACAACTCTGGGGATGGCTTATCTTCTTGTATACAAAAAAAGATAGGGTAGAAAGAAAATAAAAATAAAAACAACATGCCCAATCCTCCTCTCCTCCAAAATCATCGGTTGGTGGAGTCAGAAGTCCTCAATACACATTAGAAAGTTGGCCATAGAAAATGGTTGGCTTGGCCGGCTTTTCACTAATGCATATGGGGCGCATTTATGAGTATAACCACATGAAGAATCCAAAGTGGAATTATGTGTACATTTTTAATAAAGCAGAATGATGTGCACCGGTTTTCTGTAATGTACTTTGTTCTACTAAGGCTATGTTCACTCGGCAAGATGACAAACCATGAAGGAACAGATTATAAGTCTATGGAGAGGCTTCCACTATGAACAGCAGGCACCATGCAGAAGTGATCAGAGCATTTGGCGTTTGCTAGATATGTCTTCCAACATGTAAAATATGCGGAGCCTTGTCATACGACAAGTACAATATCTCGCAAATCCACCCGGACAATATTGACATTTGGTGTTCTACATTCCAAAAGTTCTTGTGACCTGGAAATTAGCCCCCAGGGATTTTAAATGGAAAAACGACTAAGTTGTTCTAGGAAACATCTCTCTCCATTCGTAAAAAATAAAATGAAATAAAATAAAAGCGCTGTGAAACAGAATTCCGAGCAGCAAAACATGGTGCTGACCTCAATAGGTCTGCAGAGGAATGTTGGGATGGAGCCAGGTCCATGGGCTTTCCTCAGGAAATTACATCAGGCTGGATTTCTGGATCACGCTTTTTGGTATCCTTAATGAAAGTTGTTTTTCTTTCTGGGCACCGTTTTATGTGCATTGTTTTCTCACGTTGCATAATTCCAGCATTCACTGAGCATTCTTCAGGCATATTTTCTGCGTCCTCGTGACAGGAAAGATCTTTCCTGAGATTCAGAAGCCGGGAGTAACAAGAGCTGTCAATAGGTCTATAAATGCATTGCAGCACAGGCTCTAGTATCCTTAAAGTCTACAGCATATGCCCAACGCCCCGGATAGCACGCTGATGGCATCTGAAATGTCAAATATTCACATTGTAGGTAGACCCATCAAAGTATGGCAACAAAAATGTTCCTGGGAATTATCTATATAATATAAAAAGCAGGAGTTGTGTATTATTGCTGCTGTAGGGGTCATAATCTATAGCTGACATGACAACATCAGATCTTGAAAGAACCCCCCCCCCCCCCCCCAAAAAAAAAAAAAATACATATATACATTACACATATACATATACATATATATACATATATATATATATATATATTTATATATATACACACACACACACACACACACACATCAAAAAATGTTGCAGTATCTTGTAATACCTTTTTTATTAGACTAACAGAATTCTGTAAGGCCTCTTTCACACTATGAAATCGTTCCGTTTAGGAACTTCCGTCAGAAGTTCCGTCACTATATCGGGGAAAACCGGCCGTTACAAAACCCCTGACGGCCGTGACTAAATCGCATTGCAGCCTATGGGGTTTTGTAACTGCCCGTTTGCACCCGTATATGCCTGTAATTCATTATGGACGTTATACAGTGATGGGACATCAAGGCGGAAAAATTACTGCATGCAGTAATTTTTCCGCCACGATGTCCCGTCACTATAAAAAACAATGGCGTCTAAAGGGAATGCTCTGTGAATGCTCCGTGGTGGGGTGGATTGAGCCCCCCCGCAGCGCGGTCGCGGGCAGGCGATCCACTGTGGAGGTAGCCGGAGGGCTTACCTCTGCTTCAGAACTCTATTCATCTGTCTGAGGAATCTAATGATTCCTCCTAAAAGTCTAATAAAGTGTGTGTGTGTGATATATATATATATATATATATATATAAATAAAAAGGTGTAAAAGACATTGTTTTTGAGACAGATTCGGGATATATCGCGATATATCGTATAGTCATACGTATCGTATCGCCAAATTCTTGCAGATTCACACCCCTAACATTTTCAATGTGGGGGGGGGGGAGGGGGGGGTCATTTTTGGCAAGTAAAACTATTTACAAATGTTAGGAATCACATAGGTCATTTAACAGAAGGAGGTTATTTTAAATGACAAGGACCATTTAAATATTGCGTATGTACCATGTGCTTACGGAACGCCACAAGCACGGTACTTCTCAATTCCCTCCCATATCAGAAGAGGAGGAGGAAGATAGATGGAAGAGAGACCGTGCAGAGGCAATCAATCTGCAGAGGCAGTGCAAAGGGGAGGTGGTGGGCAACAATCATGCCCACCCTGGTGGCACTTACTGCTTAGTGCAACATCAATTTATCCTGTAACATGATGTCAAATTTCAGAAACAGAAAATTGTATGAGTGTGCTTTAACCCCTACCTTGCCTGTGCCAAATCATCTCCCACAGATTACCTTTAAAATTACGGTAAACTCTCTAAGAAAAAATAAAAATAAAACGGAGACCAGAGCCCTGCAAGTGTTTATGGATCAGTAGTATGGAATAAGACTCTGAAATTTGCTGCCATATGGTGCCTACATAGAGCACTGCATTCGGGTATGTTCACACTATGAATTTCCTTGTCAAAATGCTGGGCAGATTCCACTTGCAGCATAATCTCATTGATTTCAGTAGGAGTATTTTGCTTAAAGGGGTACTCCTCCCCTAGACATCTTATCTCCTATCCAAAGGGTAGGGGATAAGATGTTTGATCGCAGGGGTCCCACCACTAGGACCACTGCAATCTCAGTGCAGCACCTGGCATTGACAGTTCTTTTCAGAATGCTGGGTTTGGGTGGCCGTGGTTGTGACGTCACAAGGTGGCGTGATGTCACATCATGCCCCCTCCATTCATACCCATGGGAAGGGGCGTGACGGTGTAATGGAGTAAACAGTGTCCCTCCGCCCAGGGAAGCGTTACAGCAGACTCTCTCGCAGGGGGATGGGGACACAGCTTTTCCGCACCTCTCCCCATTGCCTAGACCAGTGGTCCTCAACCTAAGGACTTCCAGATGTTGCAAAACTACAACTCCCACCATGCCCGGACAGCCATCGGCTGTCCGGGCATGCTGGGAGTTGTAGTTTTGAAACATATGGGAGGTCCGCAGGTTGAAGACCACTGGCCTAGACAGACTATGGAAGCACAGCCACAGTCTTTCTTCCACCTGCCCGCACATCTATGACCCGCCTGCTCTCTGTTGCAAGACTACAACTCCCACAGCACGCCCTTACAGTGAGGACATGCTGGGGGTTGTAATCTTGCAACAGCTGGCAGAGGGATGGCGGATGTACGGCACAGGCGGGTGTGAGAAAGGCTGGGAGATGTGCGGAGAAAATGTGTCCCCATCCCCCAGAGAGAGGGTAGCGGGGATGAAGAGCAAGTGGGCTGTAAAGCAGAAAACTGTGTCCATGTGTGGAGGGCAGCACTCCGCTAATGAGACAGTTTTCTTCATTACACCAGCCGCCATGCCTCCTCCCATAGACACGAATGAAGGGGAGGTGGCATGACATCATGATAACGGCCGCCCAAACCCAGCGTTCTGAAAATAACTTGCGGAGATCATGGAGGGTCCCAGCGATCAGACATCTTATCCCCTATCCTTTGGACAGGGTATAAGATGTCTAGGAGCGGAGTACCCCTTTAAGGCCATGTTCACATAACAGAATTGGACAGAAAAATCCAGCTCAGAAATTCTGTTGCAGCCCTATTGCCTTCACTGAGGATTCTGCAGCACCACACACGCGGTGGAATTACCTCTGCGGAAATCCGAATTACCGACTGCTGAAAAAAAACTGACATGTCAATTATGGTGAAATCTGCTCAGAAATGCATTGCAGTCTATGGAGATACCGCGTTTCCGAGTGGTCCTAGTGCTGGCATGTTCTGCCAGTGCCAGCTTTTCTGCAAATATACTGTGGTAGGCCTCTGGGGTAGTGGTAGTGTAGTCAGGGTTTTGCTTTAGCATATGAGGGGTTAAGATTAACCCTATTGTTCGTGACGCCAGGCTGAGGGCTAGTATGCTGAGGTAATTCTCCGGCCTATCGCCGCCCTTCCCAGTAACGATAGGTGCATGCGAATAATGACTGAAGGTCCACAAGGAAGTTGAACTTGAATAAACTTTACTTAAAGGCTTGGTGTACATCCAATGAACAGCAACAGTCTCATTTAAACAGTCTCTATACACTTCAGTGATTAACAGTTGTTGCGGACCTTGACTTTGGATATAAGTCTCTGAATTTAGGGTTAATTGCGAAGATCCGTCCGGATTTAGGGGATAGATAAGGTACGGTGATCTTGCAGAGTGCTTAGGGATTGATACACTTACGGTTTTGTAATAATCAGCCGTCGCCGCAAGGTTCGGGCCTAAACTCACTGATGACCGCAGCGCAGATCCTTCTCTCACAACAGCCCAGGAACAAGAAGCACGATTGGTCCGAATAACTGTCACTCACCGTTACAAGGAACGATGGGTGCAATACATCATAGGGACCTCCAAAGGTCCTTAAGCAAAAACCATAGAGTTTACCTGATCACGTGACCCGCAGGTCCTGCTACGCTCCGTACAGGTAATTAACCAATTATATACATTTGTACAATTATATTTATATAAATCCTGAATAAACTGTTAAATTACTAATACCTAGATGAGAGGTGATAAGGGGCGGACTAGATAAGAAGGACCCCGACGTCCTAGGGACTCTGGCTATGGGGACTTATATACAGGTACCGGGACACCACAATACAACGTGTGAATAAAGCTTTGTTCACACGGTGGAAGTTGTCGTTGAACATTTGACAAGGAATTAGCTAGAAGATTGAGCATGTTCAGTTTTCCTGTGGAATCCACCAGAAAAGACCCGTGGGCTGTGCTGCGGTAAACGGGACAGCGCTAAATGTCTGCGTGGACACTAAGCACCAACTCTGGAGGAGGCAGCTTCAAATGGATTCTGCTCAGATTTTTTTCAGGAAATTTACAGAATTTCCGTAGTGTGAACATACCCTTTGGTCAAGTCCACACGACATAATTTCCAAGCGGAATTCGGCTTGAAAAAAAATCCACTTGGAAATTCCATTGCAGCAGAGTCCCATTGCTTTTAATGAGATTCTGCTGCACCGTATACACGGCGAAGTGTCTGCGGCAGAGGTCTTCCGATTCTGGCTCTGCCAAAAGAATTGATATGTCAACTCTATCAGCAAAATGCATTGCTGTCTATAGAGACTGTGCATTTCCAAGTGGTCCTAATGCCGTCACGTTCTCCACCCTTGTTTTCCGGGCAGACATTCTGCACATTTTACTCCATGTGAACATGGCCTTACAGACAGTCTCCCCTTGCAGAAATGCTTCTAGGGGAAAAGATGGAGCAATTTTTTTTGTCCATATGAATTCTAGACCAAGTCATTCACAGGGACGCCTCAGCCCCAGTTATAGGACAGGTCCACAAATTTTCGGCATGCGTTCAAGGATCACGTGATCAAGACACATTATGGGGGAGATTTATCAAACCCTGTCCAGAGGAAAAGTTGCCCAGTTGCCCATAGCAACCAATCAGCTCGCTTCTTTCATTTTTAACAAGGCCTCTGCAAAATGAAAGAAACGATCTGATTGGTTGCTATGGGCAACTGGGCAACTTTTTCCTTTCCACAGGTTTAGATAAATCTCCCCTATAAAGAAAATTTCCCACTAATCGGCCATATGCGGATATCTTGAATCAGGAGAGATTCATATACCAGTGGTCTGCAAACTACAGCCCTCCAGATGTTGCAAAACTACAACTCCCAGCATGCCCGGACAGCCAACGGCTGTCCGGCCATGCTGGGAGTTGTAGTTTTGCAACATCAGGAAGGTCGCATTTTGTCCTATATACGCACATAAAATAAAAACATCTTTACATCATACACTTCCTGCTCCTCTTTGGAAAAGCAGACAATGATATATAAGTAACATTTAGACGCTCACATCTGCAAAGTATTAATCTGCCGATAAACAAGCTCAGCAAGTCATACAGAGCGGCAAAACAAGCTTCTCCACGGCAGGATACAGCAGAACCACAAGGCTTTCTAATACGGCCTAGCTGAAAGCTAATCATTACTTACCCAGTAAATGAATACAAGTCACTGGGGTATTTCATTAAATGTATAGTAAATAAAGTAAATGACCCTCTGACAAGCGCTGAACGCTCGCAATTGTATTTCTGCCCACTGCCAATCGATCGCGCAACAGTGAACGCTGCAAGACTGCAAAGCAAGGTCTGGCACAGTGGAACGTGCACGCTCTTCAGCGTAGTGCCGGCTTTACACGTCCCTTTGGTACAATCACTAGGAAAGCTTCCTTAGCATGGTGACCCCCTCCGTACAAGGCTTTAATCGCCACCATCATTACAAGATGCGTTTAAAGCGGCTGTAAATGTGAAATCTATTTTCACCAATAAATCACAGGTTCAGACCAAAGGGCTAGAAAAAGTTTTAAAGGGGTACTCCGGTGAAAACCTTTTTTCTTTTAAATCAACTGGTGGCAGAAAGTTAAACATATTTGTAAATTACTTCTATTAAAAAATCTTAATCCTTCCAGTACTTATTAGCTGCTGAATGCTACAGAGAGAAATTCCTTTCTTTTTGGGACACTGATGACATCATGCCCACAGTGCTCTCTGCTGACATCTCTGTCCATTTTAGCAACCGTGCATAGCAGATGTATCCTAAGGGCAGCATGGTGGCTCAGTGGTTAGCACTGCTGCCTTACAGTGCTGGGGACTTGGGTTCAAATCCCCCTAAGGATAACAGTAAATAAAGTGTATTATTATTATTATTATTATTATTATTATTATTATAATCTCAGCAGAGAGAACTGTGCTCGTGATGTCATCAGAGAGCATTCCAAAAAGAAAAGAATTTCCTCTGTAGTATACAGCAGCTAATAAGTACAGGAAGGATTAAGATTTTTTTTTTATTGAAGTAATTTACAAATATGTTTAACTTTCTGCCACCAGTTGATTTAAAAGAAAAAAGGTTTTCACCGGAGTACCCCTTTAACTGAGAAAGCAGATGTGTAGGTTTTATGGATAGACTATTGACTATAGGTAGCCCTATGCAAAAAGGTGTCATAGATGGCAAGCATATTTTTAAAGGGGCAATCTGCTGCTCAACGTTTGGAACAAACAGCTTTGAACGCTGGAGCCAGCGCCGGAAGCTCGTGACGTCATAGCCCCGCCCCCTCATCTCATCACCCCCACCCCCTCAATGCAAGTCTATGGGAGCTCCCGATGCCAGCTCCAGCGTTCGGAACAGTTTGTTCCAAGCGCTGAGCAGCAGAGTACCCCTTTAAAACATTATAGGGGAGCTTTATCAGAACCTGCACACAGGAAGAGTGGTGCAGTTGCCCATAGCAACCAGATTGCCTCTTTCATTTTTAAAGAGGAGTGGGAAGAAAGCAGCAATCTGATTGGTTGCTGTGGGCAACTGCACCGCTCTTCTTCTAGACATGTTTTGATAAATCTCCCCACTATGTGACATTGTAAAATTCCATGAAAAATGGTTATTTTATTTTATATTTCAGGCTATGTTCACATGTGCGCCTGTTCAATGGTTTTCCTTTTCTATTAGGGTAGAAACAAGGATGTGATGACCATAAAAACAGGAGTTTTGTCCGGCGCCGAAAGGAACAGTCAGAAGGCAGAATAAAATCAAGGGATTTATTGAATGCAACGCGTTTCGCTGCGCATGCGCAGCGAAACGCGTTGCATTCAATAAATCCCTTGATTTTATCCTGCCTTCTGACGGTTCATTTCTGCGCCGGACAAAACTCCTGTTTTTATGGTCATCACATCCTTGTTTCTACTCTACTAAGGAGGGCTGCAGTGGGCCGACTTACACACTTCACGCTAGACCTTGTTGTGTGTGGGCGCACAACCAACTTTGGTAAGCGGCCTGGGATTACCTCCCTTCCCCCCACTCACAAGATCTGCTGATCCCGCACATGAGGCGCCTTCTTCCCTCTCTCTAGTTTTCTATTAGGGTGGATTTTAATTGTGTTTCCCGCTGCGAGTTTGAACGGTAGTAGCCTCTCCGCGACAGATTTTCGGCAGCGGAATTTCCACTGCAGAAAATCCAACGCAGACACCACTTAAAGGACATCTGTAGTGTAAAATAACTTCTCCCCTATCCAAAAGGAAGGGAGCGTTTTGTCCCCACGACACGGCAGCTGAAATGCCCCCCTCCATGTATCTCTATGGGATACATTTTAGGGGGGGGGGGGGCCGTGTTGGCTGCCGCGTTATGCTGGGGACGAACCCCTTTCAGCAGAATACTGGGGCCCCATACAGGAGATCGCTGGTCCCAGCGCCTGAACCCCCCACGATAGGGGAAAAGTCATTTTACACTACAGATGTCCTTTAAGCAATGGTGCCTGCAGCGAAAATTCTCTTGCCGAAAATCCACCTGTGTGAACTAGCCCTAATGGAACGCATGCAACAGCAGTGTTAATGAGTTCATCGAGCTTCTGTCTTTGTGTCTACCATGGTACCAAAACAAATCATGCAGTGTTCACTAAATAATTCCGTATCCACAGGATAAGGGATGACTAGCAAATCAGTGGAGGTCTGAGCCCTGTGATACCCCTTAAAAAGGTGTTACAAGTAATTCTATGCTGAACAATAAAGAGTAAAAAAAAATTGAAGACTTTTTCCCTCACCCCCAGGGGGCAATAACGCTCCCTGCAAATATAAAAAATAATTAAAAAAAATAAGTGTAGGTTATACTAGCAATACATTAAAAACCACGCCATGACTTCAGAAGATTGCTTTATAGATGGCTCCTTCCCTATTGGCGTTGGCTGCTCTGTGAGACATAGGATTAAAGGAGAACTATCATGCAAAAAAACTTAGCCCCTATCTTTTAGATCATGGAGGTCCGACCGCTGGGACCCCAGCTCTCCCTGGAACAGAGAGTGTCGACACGAAGTGCCAGCCGACAAGCCCCCTCCATGTATCTCTATGGGATAGCCAGAGATATCCACAGAGAACGTCCCCAGGGAGCGCTGAGGTCCGGTGCAGGAGATCGCGATCTGAAACTTATTTCCTAACCTATGGATATGGGATACGTTTTTTCTGCACGATAGTTCTCCTTTAAAGTAGGAAAGGTCTGCTTTTCCAAAGAAACAATCCCACTCTTGGCCATGGAATGTATCACTTGAATGGTCACAATCTGCAATACTAGGGACAGTCCATTTGTACAAGAGTGACACCCTTACTTGTAGCGGGGATTTATTTATTTTTTTCTGACGTTCCCGTCTCCAGGAAACAAGTGAGGCCGGTACCGGACTAACGGGAGGTGAGTTAAAGTTTATTTTATTTTTTTTGCAGCCCGGGCATAGCGTACAGTATAGAGCAGTGGTCTCCAACCTGTGGACCTCCAGATGTTGCAAAACTACAACTCCCAGCATGCCCGGACAGCCGATGGCTGTCCGGGCATGCTGGGAGTTGTAGTTTTGCAACATCTGGAGGTCCGCAGGTTAGAGACCACTGGTATAGAGTGTCAGTGCCGGCAGCCGCAACAAACAGGACGAGGAGGGCAGCGCATGCGGGTGACACGTGAGTAGTACCCTGATGGGAACAGCGCAGCGCTGGGCTAATAATTGGGGGGGGGGGGGGGGGGCCCCATGAACAGCACTTGCAGGTCACATAGGATTAGTTCCCCGATGAGGGGACAGCACAGCGCTGGTTCATTCATTCCCGAGGGGGAGGGGCCAACCCGGTATTGCGGTATGGGTTAAAATTCATATTGTGCAGCACAAAAATTTCGGTATTCAGTATGAACCGGTATACCGCCCAGCCCTAACCAGCGGCCATGAATATTCAAATTCACCGACGGCCCAACTCCTTCAATTCACCGAAGAAAGAAGCAGACCTTCAGAGGGACACCACTCAGGTATCTTTTCACCCGCACTCTAACTTTAACCTAGGGATCGACCCATATCGTTTTTTTTAGGGCCGATAGCGATACCGATAATCTGTGGAGGTTAGGGCCGATAGCTTATACCGATATTCCGGTATAAGTTATTGGCCATTTATCCCCCCGCGACACATCATTGATTTAAAACGGGCGCTTTAAATCTATGAACTGCAGCGGCTTTTGCGGTGCCATAGACCGCCGCCCGCTTCTCTCCCCCTGCCTGTCCGGGGGTCCCGAGTCCTATCACGGCCACCCCCCCCCCCCCCCCACACCGCCGCACCGCTCCATGCCCCCTACCGCCCCATTGCCTCCCCCATCCCCGGTTTTATAATTACCTGTTCCTGGGGCCCGGGGTCCACTCTACATCTGGCTCTGGTGGCGTCCTCCTGATGCGGTGGGGCGGGTCGCAGTGCGGTGGGGGCGGTGCATTATCGTCCAGGTAATTGCCGATACCGATAATGCCTACCGATATCGGGCGATAATATCGGCCAAACCGGTAATTGGTCGATCCCTACTATAACCCCGTTCACCTTCGTGTGGGTGAACAGGATGACAGTTTTCCTTTAAGATGTTGCCCAACTCATTGCTGCAGTAAAGCCATGAGTCAAGTCTGACCACTGTGCTAAAAAGCCACAAAAAGTTTATTTTGATAAAGTCTTACACAGCCAAACCGTGTTTCCACCCACAAGTGATTTGATGCATATGTTCGTGGCCTTATCTTCATATGATTCACCAGCTGAACATCTAGTCCAGGTGGAAAGCCAATAGTAAACTGAGCGCTCATGGATGAGTTCTGAAGGATAAGAAGTTAAAATTGCTCTACAGATTTTCAGAAATGGTTATTGCGTAAGGGTCAGAAAGGAGCTGTAGACGCTCTTAGAGATCATTAATAAGAGCACTTTCCTGCTTACTCCAAACCAGCATCAATCACGACGACTGTCTATGTAGCTGCTGAGCTGAGAATAGTCGGAGCTCTGCTCATAGCTCAGCACATGCAACAATGAGTAATCCTGTATAAACAGGGAAGCTGGCAGCTCCTACTGGGGCCGACTGTTTAATGGGCCTGTTCTGAAAGGTCAAGGAAGAAAAAGCTGCATACAGCGAACACTCCTATTCCCAGCACTCCAAGAGTTCAAGCTGCACTTTCAAGACACCGATCTAGATCTGCTAGGAATCTCCGATACATTTCTTATCATGGAAACTGCAGTATACATTTCTGAGACCAGCTCTTTACTCCCCATCCCCAGCAGGAAGTCCCAGCATAATTGGAAGCACCAGTTAGCGGCCACTTTGTATAGAGCCAATCAGCCGTATGTAAGTGAACCCTCCCACAGTAAACAAGGCCCCGTAATACTATACAGCTGGTAAACTTCTCTCAAATTAAATTCTCTATGTAAAAAGGGTATTCTATCAAACATAACATTATTTCAACTCCTTAACTATGGATAAAACCCCTACACGTCCTTTTACTGACGTATTTACTATACTTCTTACGTGCCCTCTAAAGTTGAACTGGCCACATTCAGCAGTAATGTCTCATTTACATTTTTTAGGCTTGTAAGATAGGACCAGCTTTACAAAAGTACTCGAAATATGGATCTGTAATACAGACCCATTTTAAATAAAATAGCATCATTATTACATCCACATTCTGTACAGTAAATACTGATCCAATGCCTTCTAGACCGAAAATTAACACTTTGAAAATTAATGAAAATCATATTATAGTAATGCATAGTAAATATAACATACTATACTGATAAAATACATATACATGCCAATTTTAATGCCTCTCCATAGATTTCAATGGGCGTATTCCATCCACACAACGGATAAAAGCAGCACATGAATTTTTACAATAAGTCATTATTTAATATCACAATCTAAATATCTCTATAGGTTAACAATTGCTCCGTATTGTGGACAGCAATAAATGGACATAATAGATTGAGTGTAGGGTCACACGTGCCATATTTTGCTGCTGCGTATTTTCCTACCCATTAAAGTCAATGGGTAGCAAAATCAGCTGCGTCTTTTGCTACCCATTGACTTCAATAGGTAGGAAAATATGCAGCAAAATATGGCAGGTGTGACCCTACCCTTAAATTATACTTGTGTAAAAACCGGCCTAAATATAGCTCTCTGGCCCAGATTTATTCATCTGTCAAAAAGGGTAATAACACATGGCCGGCATGCAACAGGATTGTGGCAGCCAATAAGTGCATGAGCTTGCCAGCAAATGTATGCACGACTGCCACATTGCAGCTGACATCCCCCGTCTGATTCGGGGATTGCAACCACAGCTTAGCTTTCTTTTTACAAGAGCAATCTGAAAAGGGAAAGGAGCCGTAATGGTTACTGTTATATTGGCAAATCGGACAGTTTGTCTCGGATTGATAAATCTGCAGTTATGGTGTCCTGGTACAGGACTTGGTCCTGTCCCTCTGTCTGAAGTCCCCTCAGCCAGAGTCCCTCCATGCTAGTAGGGCTCTCCTGGAGGGCTACCCCTAGTCGCCTCTTAACGCTGTGTAATAAATGTACATATTTACGTATTTAATAGTAGTATACCTTTGTATAGGACCTTAGAGGTCATGTGCTTTTAAATAATTTATGTTGTGCTATACCCATAGTTCCTTAGGTCAGGACTGACAGGTTTGCAGAATCAATGAGCTTTGTACCTGCCCCCTTGATATATAAGGGGCTGCTGCCACTAAATTCGCTCTCTTCCTTGCACTCAAAAGCAGTAACCTCTCTCTTGTTCCTGGCACTTAAAGAAAGCACTAATCTCAGCACAATCATCAATTCAAGCTAGGCCTGAAGCCTTATCTTCCGCAGCAACAAAACCGTGAGTTATCCAGCTCAAAACTACAAATCCTGTGTGACTACTGCAACTCCAAAATACCCTAAATTCAGTAACACAGTGGCTAGCAAACCTAAGCTCATTAACCTCAGAAGTCCCAGCAAACCTGTGAGGAACCTGCACCACGGTCCTCTGCAAAAAGACTTATGTTACCTGCAGTTGCATAAAATATACAGTTAAGTTTATTCCGTTTTTTCATCATCTTCTGCTGTGGACATTCATTTATTCCTCCATATCGTTTTTTGGGACGGTTGACGGTAGGACCATTGCATTGAGGAAACCTCACCCTGGCGTCACGACAATTAAGGGTTAATCCTATACCCTACTCTACCACTCTGCAACCCCCCAGACACCATCCTCTCCCTCAAGCTCATTTCCATTATTCTGCTCCTTCACAGGAGTGCGCCTGGCCCCTTATGTAGTCCCACAGGCTCTGCTGTAATGCAAGAATCCTGCTATGCTATTCTCTGTAAAATATGACAATCTGCAATGGAGTCTCCAATGCCGTTGTGAACAGTACCAGATGTCCACAAGGAAGTTACGTGTGGATTCCCCTTGCAGCAGACTATCATTGTTCTCAAGGGGATTCTGCTGTGAAGTTCACAATACAGAAGTTCCATAGCGGGTTGGATTGAACATGTTCAATCTTCTAGTAGAATCTGTTGGAGAAGTCACGGCACCACACTGTAAGTGAATGGGAGGGAACTTCCTATCCACGGCAATCTGCTCCGATACCGGAGGAGGCTTTGCATAGTATGCGCTGCAGGCTCAGATGGATTTCCTGTGACTGTCTGGTCAGTCACTTATGGGTCACAACAAAACCCCATTTACTTTAGCCCGAATGCAGCTTGATCCATGCAGAGCGTCCCAATGATCAAAATGTTTTTCCACTGGAGTACCCCTTTAAGCAGTGACCAGGTGCAGCTTGCAATAATCAGTAAATCGCCAGCGCGGCCACTAGCATTTGCTATTCACTGATAAACATGGACTGCACCTGGACATGTCTCTGCTTAAAGGGGGACGCCGCTGGTCAGCATTTGGAGCAAACTGTTCAGAACGCTGGAGACAGCGCCGGGAGCTCATGAAGTCATAGCGCCGCCCCCTCCATGACGTCACACCCCCGCCCCCTTAATGCACGTCTAGGGGAGGGGGCGTGATGCCTGTCACACCCCCTCCCATAGACTTGCATTGAGGGGGAGGGGTGTGACATGATGGGGAGTGGCTGACATCACAAGCTCCTGGCTCCAGAACAGTTTGTTCCAAACGCTGAGCAGCGGAGTACCCCTTTAAAGCTGAGTTCATACTGGCAAAAAACGTGCGGAACGTACTTACAGAAAACCAGTGCAGACATTTCACACATTTGACTGACTGGCGGGCGCTAGGACTGCTCAGAAATGCGCCTTCTCATAGTCGGTAATGCATTTCCTTGTGGTATCCGCAGAAAGAATAAATGCCGAAATCTGATATTCTGCGGCACAAACATTGGCAAGGAAATTCTGCCTTGTAAACATTGCAGCAGAATCTCATTGAAATCTATGGGACACTGCTGCAGCAGAATGTCTGTGCAGAATATTCAAGCAGAAATCCGAACGGACAGTCTGCTGTGTGAAGCAGCAAGTTCAGGTCGTGCTTGCAATTATCATTAAAACAAGCAATAGATGCGGCTGGTGGCACCCTTGTGCTACACTTAGGGTGCGTTCACACGCTAGCAGCGGGTCCGCGGGCAGGCCCGCAGATCTGACACTATTGCAGACTGTGGACCCATTCAAATCAATGGTAGTGTAACTCGTAGCGTGAAACCCGCTGCTAATAATAGCGTGTGAACGCACCCTTATACAGGATAATCGACACATTCAGCCAATAATTGCCCTGTGTAAAGGGAACTTATAGCTGGATATACAACAGAACACACACTGGACGGAAGTCAACAATGGCAATGAGGACCCTAAGAATATCAGATTTATAGGTCACGTTACACAGCCTGATGAAACGCATTTATCTGAAGGAACATCACACCCACATGGACATGCAGTTCTGACCTTCATACGCATCACATCCAACCTACTGCACGATTAACTGCGGAAGGAGAACTAGAAGCCTACACATCAGAGTCCATACAAGGCCTTTATTAACGCAGTTTACTAAACATTTTTTTTGCTTTCTTGATTTTGCTACTTTTTTGGCCAGATCCTTTTGTGCAGACCTTCTAATATATTCCGGTAGAGTACAACAAACATTTTGGTTTTGTGTTTTTTACAGCCAGTGACCACAGGCAGCAACTAAAATGTTAGAAAGCACCTGAACAAAGAATGATCTAATAGGTGAATAAACTACTTTTGGCAAGGGAACATATTGGCGAAATAAAATTTTTACCAATTAAAGCCAGATACTGAAACATGTTCTTTTCTTCTAATCTGGTTCTATTCTAGCCCAAGAGGATTTTAACAGCATTTAGAGATATGCTTTACTGCAAGCCCCAACAACATGAATGGGAAAGGTTTCTGAGCATGTTCTATGACCTTTGCAAATGCAAATCCCCACCCACCCCCAAAAAAGAGGGGGAGGCTGAGCTGTAAACATCATCTTTTGTCTTGATTTGATCTACTGGTGTCACTTTTCACTAATAAGGCCGGGTTTACCGGCCTTATTTACCGACATTGAAAAATGTGCAGAATCCGCATGCTGGGAGCTGTAGTTTTGCAACAGCTGGAGGGTCCCTGGTTGGGAAACACTGGAATAGGAAATGATAAAATATAGATCTATAGTCACTCAAATCTATATTCTACTGGTACTCCAGTTTAGGAAAATGTATCCTCAGATAAGTGATCACAGGGGGTCCGACTGTTATTATTCCCCCCCCCCGGCTCTCCTCATGCACAGAGTGTGAGTCAGCATGCGCCCCTCCATGCATCTCTATGGCTGAAGCACTGTACTCGTGTATCTCTGGCTCTCCCATAGCTCTGTGAATGGGGAGAGCTGCGCAGGAAATCCTGGGGGCTCCCACCAATCAGACCCTGACACCTGACACCAGCCCCCCCCCCCCCCCCCCATCAGGCACATTTTCCTAAGCTGAACTATTCCTTTAAGCAGCAGAGAAGTTGTCTCCCCCCCCCTCTCGTTCCTGCAGCGCTGTTCATCTGAGTGTTTTCTCACATAGAGCCCGTATTGTACAAGCTTCCGCCTTTCATGACACTCAGCCAGAAACTTGCGGCAAACCTTCAGGAAAAAAATTAAAAATATTAAAATCTAAGAAGAAATTCCAAAGTGAAGTGCACAGGGCCTGGATCACAGGCCTTGCCCAACAGATTAGGGAGAGTGGAACAAAGTCCAAACCCTGACCAGAAAAACTGGGCACAGCTGCAGCAGGCCTGCGTGACTCCACCATCTGATACATTTCCCTGTGATATGCGTTGCTGAATAACGCCAAACCGGTTCACAACGACACATTCGCTTTCCTCCGCCAATCCCTTGCCTTTCTGACCCAAGAGTGTCAGCTGACTCTGGAGCGCTTGCTCTCTAGTTGCAGAATATGGATTTTACTGCATGCATTACATAAGAATCCCAATGTATGTATGCATGCTCGCAACACCACGAAGGTTTGTAGCCTTTCCAACAGTGCTTTTATTCTTTATAATGCTTCCTTAAATGGGTACTCAAATCAACTGGTGCCAGAAAGTTAAACAGATTTGTAAAAACTTCTATTAAAAAAAAATCTTAATCCTTCCAGTACTTTTTAGGGGCTGTATACTAAAGAGAAATACAAAAAAGAAATGCATTTCCTGTGATGTCACGACCACAGTGCTCTCTGCTGACCTCTGCTGTCCATTTCAGGAACTGTCCAGGAGAAAATCCCCATAGCAAACATATGCTGCTCTGGACAGTTCCTAAAATGGACAGAAGAGTCAGAAGAGAGCACTGTGATCATGACAGAGGAAATGCATTTCTTTTTTGGATTTCTCTTTAGTATACAGCCCCTAAAAAGTACTGGAAGGAAGGATTACGATTTTTTTTAATAGAAGTGATTTACAAATCTGTTAAACTTTCTGGCACCAGTTGATTTAAAAAAAATAAATAAATAAATAAAGTTTTCTATGGGAGTACACCTTAAAATATATTAAAAAAAAAATAATAATAATTAAGTTGGAAAATAAAATAAATAATAAATATAATAATATTATTATTATTAGTAATATTCAACAACCACACACACATATACACTATATATATATATATATATATATATATATATATATATATATATATATATATATATATATATATATATATATATATATATATATAAATTACATTTGGGAACAGAATATGGGGTCTGTACCCCGATAAGAATTCTCCTTAATAAATTGGCTAGCTCATTGCTTCCCAGTGTCTCCAGCTGTTGCAAAACTACAACTCCCAGCATGCCCGGACAGCCTGCGGCTGTCCGGGCATGCTGGGAGTTGTAGTTTTGCAACAGCTGGAGACACACACTCTTTGGAAAGCCCTGGGCTAAACTGAGGAAATTTTACCATAAAACATGAGAAAGTAGCCACAGAGCATCATGGCCAATCTGGATGACCTGGGGGGTTTTATGGGTGACAATGAATACCTGTAACTACACATTAACTAAATTGTCCCTCAGGGGCCCGAGTGCTAATTAGAAAGTACGGAGCCCCTCCTTACACTAAGAGGAAAATGCAACACAAAGGCAGAGCCTGGGAGCAATATACATATTAAAAAGCATCATCCACGACTTACTAGATAAATGCTTGTGGTAAATGAAGCAGAACTAAAGACAAGGCGGCAAATGGGGCACAATATTTTAGCTTTAGGTATGATTTTTACCTCATGAAAAAAGCTAGAACACAAAAGACAATAAAAAAAATAAAAATAAAATAAACACACTAAAATACTAGCAAATAGCCCAATACATTATAAATTGAACATAAAGCTGTATATCAAGTCAGTAACCGCACAGCAATAAAAACATACTGGACACCATGGCTCAGATTTATCAAACTGTGTGTGAGAAAAAGTGGAGAGATTTTCCCACAGCGACCAATCACAGCTCAGCTAACAAGCTGTGGTAAAGTGAAAGCTGAGCTGCGATTGGTTGTTGTGGGAAAATCTCTCCACTTTTTCTCTCACACAGTTTGATAAATCTGGGCCTATATCGGGGGGAACAGTTTCTTCCATTTGTGTCCATTCACACAGCATACAGAACAAAACAAAATAAAAAATACATGACTAAATTGCAACGTGTTAAGGAATCCTAAGGGGGAAGTATACCTGAGGTAGGCACCAAGACAATTAGAGATGAGCGAAGTTACAGTGATCCGATTCGTCACGAACTTCTCGGCTCGGCAGTTGCTGCCTTTAGCCTGTATAAATTAGTTCAGCTTTCAGGTTCTCCGGTGGGCTGGAAAAGGTGGATACAGTCCTAGGAGAGTCTCCAGCCCACCGGAGCACCTGGAAGCTGAACTAATTTATACAGGCTAAAGTCAGCAACTGCAGAGCCGAGAAGTTTGTGACGGATCGAATCACTGTAACTTCGCTCATCTCTAAAGACAATGATGCAAAACAAAAAAAGGGAAGTCAGCATCTATGGGGCCATGGAGGAATTGTGAGGTAGGAGAAGTTAGGCTAGGATCAGACTTCCTAGCTCAGATGATGGTCCGGCGGCAGGAGATCCGTTTAAATCTCCTGGCAACGTCATAGCCCAAGGCTGCAGGGATCAGCTTTATCATCAGAAGTCACATACAAGTCTGTCCTGATCGCTGTAGTCTTGGGCAATTCTTGGGCCATGACATGTCAAAAGTTGTTTATAATGACAGTAGCGCTTTAAAGTTAACCATTAATCTGATTTTACCATACATAACGCAGGGCAACGCATTCTATTTGGTAAAATCTTTGCTATAACTTGTTATTATGCAGATGTGCAGCCTCCCTCCCAGAATGATCGACTCACCTGGGCTCAACGCTCCCCGGGCACTTAAACCTAACGTGCATATTAGCAGAAAGACATGATGGAGAGGGCCGTGGAGATAAAATAGTATATCCAGAACTAGCCATTTCGGCTAACCTGTTTTTCTGCAAACTTTAAAAATGAACCCCCCCCGCGGGTCCCTTGGGGTCTAGCAGCATTACCCTATGTATATCCCTCATGTAGAACAGCAGCCAGTCACTTGCCTTAGTGGCCTTGTGCTGTACATGGAAGCGTCACCGCTGAGGTCACTCACTGGCTGCGGTGTTGCGTGAATGATTAACAAGTCTCATCACTGCTGGACCGTCTGGGGATTTACGGGTGAGTAATTGTTATCTGACACCAATCCCAGATCCTCAAATCCCAGACAATCCTTTTAAACTGGTTGTACATAAGACCAATGGCAACTCTGGTTGACTGAGCCCATCCATGGATGGTCATTTATTTCTGCCAATAGGGATTAGGACTGTCTGCTGAATCCTACTTTCCATGTCTAGCTTTAAACAATTAGCTAAACTGCAGGTTTGGGCTCATAAATCAAATTCTAGTCAACTTCTGGATAGATCTATAGACAGATGGGCTCCATACATCCCCACAGTGGTCATCCACTTATTTACAAATGGACTAAAAGCATGCACGGTTACTAAATAGTTACATAACCCAAGGGACATAAGCTCTGCGAACTCGCTCTCTGCATGATGACGGGAGATACAGGGGCCGAAGCATTGTGATGTCATGGCTCCACCCACTCATGATGTTAAGTTTCACCCCCTCATTACAAGTCTATGGGAGGGGGCGTGGCAGGCATCACGCCCCCTCCCATAGAATAGCATTAAGGGGGCGGGCCGTGACATTACGAGGGGTTGATGCTCCGGCCCCTGTATCGCCAGTCATCAGGCGCAGAGCGAGTTTGCTCTTTGCAGTGATGACGGTGGGGTGCCACAGCAGAGATCGCGGGGGTACCCAGTGGCGGGACCCCTGCGATCAGACATCTTATCCCCTTTCCTTTCGATAGGGGATAAGATGTCTAGGGGCGGAGTACCCCTTTAAGTCTCTTGGACATGGAGTTCACCAGAGCTTCACAGGTTGCTGCTGGAGTCCTCTTGCCTCCTCCATGACAACATCATAGTGCTGGTCGATATTAGAAACCTTGTACTACCCCCCCCCTTTCCCTTTGAGGATGCCCCATGGTCTGGAGACATGCTTGGCCAGTCCATCACCTTTTCCCTCAGCTTCTTTAGCTGGCAGTGGTGGTCTTGGAGGTGTTTGGGGGTTGTTATGTTGGAATACTTCCCTGCAGCCCAGTCTCTGAAGGGAGGGGGGGGGGGGGGGAATCATGCTCTTCAGTATATCACAGTACATATTGGCATTTCATGGTTCTCTCAATGATCTGTAGCTCTCCAGTGCCAGCCGCACTCATGCAGCCCCAGACCATGACACTCCCACCACCATGCTTGATTGGGGGCAAGTCACCCTTGTCTTTATACTCCTCATCTGGTTGTCACCACAGACGCTTGACACCATCTGAACCAAATAAGTTTCTCTCGGTCTCATTGGATCACAGGACATGGTTCCAGTAATCCATGTCTTAAGTCTGCTTGTCTTTAAGAAACTGCAGACTTTCTTGTGCATGAACTTTATGGGAGGCTTCCTTCTGGGACGACAACCATGCAAACCATCTTGATGCATTGTGCGGCGTATGGTCGGAGCACTGCAAATGTGCATTTTACACCCAATGACTTTGTATTCTTTTCAGAATCTGCAGTAAAATCAACAGGACAGCACCACAATCTGTATGATTTAATATGGATTTTTCCTGTGGAAACGAGATTTTCCAACAGCTAAATCGGACAGATTATCGGAAGCGTATCAACCTAAAAGGGGTTTTGCCAAGAAGTTTCGAAAAGTAGACAAATTATTTAAGTAAGCAGTGGTTCTCTTCAAAAACCCCACTGATCTAAATGGTGCCAAACACAGACTGGAAATGGAAATCAATCTGATGCAAATAGAAAAGTGTAAAATAAAATCCATAACCTCTTAGACAGCAAAGTGACTTGTAAAGCCAAACGCTGCAATCTCCGGACGCTATGCTGTAAAGTGACTGCTGTGTAATTTACAGCCCGCTCTCCATCATTTATAGCCATCTCCTTGGTGTACAGCATAGTGAATGCCAGAAATTGTGTCACATTAGCAGATTAATGTTACTGGAAACATTCTGCACTATCCCAGTGGATAAAGATACATCCTCTTGATCCAGCCTAGATCAGACCATGAATTTCCTGACACAAGTGCAACCTGGTAGGACGGCTAGATTGTCTTTTGCAAAGGCCAACATTTTTAAACAACTCATACTCCCATCAAAAACGCCATGTGGGTTTAAGACTGGCGTTTGAGGTTTCCCCTCTTCCCCAATTACTACTACTTCTTCCTGGATCCATTTCAGGCTTTTTTGAAAGTTCAGTTTTTGAGCCAAACTGACAAGTGGAAACACAGCTTTATAGAAATCCTTGAATCGTAACTTGTCATGAGAAGAAAAAAAAAAAATGCCAAACCAGGGGAGTGTTTACCAGGAAAAATGGCAAAAAACAAAAAAAAAAAATTATAAAAAACAAACAAACATGGAAGTCTAGTCTTATTTGTCAGATCCAAAGAGGAAAAAAAAAAACACTAAGTAGAAGATAGCCTACAGACAGAATCTGCAGCATGCTTAGGCTGCCATGGATTTGGTAAAGAATTTCTCCATTAACTTTAACAGGGGAAAAAATAAAAGAAAAAAAAATTCGACACTGCTGTCCTTGAACTCAATATCCACCCCCCTTACTGAAAACTGCATGGTGTATTTGCTCTGGAGGGCATCCAAATGCACCATAAGGGCTCGTTCACACGAGCAGATCTGTGAGTTTCCCTCTGCGTGTTAGAAATAGGGCGGGCTCTCTGCTGCAGATATCCACCGCAGACCCTATTGACTTCAATGGGGTCTGCAGCAGATTTTCAACAACGGAGATTCTGCTGGCAAAAATCTGCTGTGTATAGCGCACGGACACCCCGCCCCTTTTCAAACTCGCAGCAGGAGTTCGGCTGAGAGTTTGGAAAGAAATCTGCTCGTGTGAATGAGCCATCTGGGTATGCTTACACGGGTGGATTACCTGGGGAGTTTCCACCATTGACTTCAATGGGTGTGAAAATCCGCAATAGAGGATGATTTGCAGATTTTCCTTTGGACCCATTGAGGTCAATGGCAGCAAAATCTGCAGCGGATTTTCCACAGCAAATATGCTGTGGAAATTCCGCAGGTAATCCGCCTGTGTGAACGTACCCTAAGGGTAGGGCCATACAAGCCGTATTTTGCTGTTGCGTTATTTTACTACCCACTGAAGTTGATTTCAATGAGTAGGAAAACATGCAGCATAAAACAGCACATCTACCCTTAGGGTGAATTTACATGTACAGTATCATGCACATATTTGATGCTCAGGGTGTGCAGATTTCAATGCAAACTAAACTGCGAATAAGTGTGAATACACCCTAAAAAAAAAAAAAGGAGCCCCACTGATTCCAACCCATAGCAGGTGAAGTCATGAGCGTAAATGTTGGCACCCCGAAAATTTCTCATGAAAATGAAGTATTTCTCACAGAAAAGGATTGCAGTAACATGTCTATTCCCTTTGTGTACTGGAACTAAACCAAAAAAGGAAGGGAAAAAAAGCAAATTGTACATAATGTCACACCAAACTCCAAAAATGGGCTGGACAAAATTATTGGCAATCTTAATATTTGGTTGCACACCCTTTGGGGAAAAAAATAAATAAATAAAATAAAACTGAAATAAGTGGCTTCCTATAACCATCAATAAGCTTCTTACACCTCTCAGCTGGAATGTTGGACCACTCTTCCTTTGCAAACTGCTCCAGGTCTCTCTTATTGGAAGGGCGCCTTTTCCCAAGAGCAATTTTAAGATCTCTCCACAGGTGTTCAATGGGATTTAGATCTGGACTCATTGCTGCCACTTCAGAACTCTCCAGTGCTTTGTTGCCATCCATTTCTGGGTGCTTTTTGATGTATGTTTGGGGTCATTGTCCTGCTGGAAGACCCAAGATCTCGGATTCAAACCCAGCTTTCTGACACTGGGCTGTACAGTGCGACCCAAAATCCATTAGTAATCCTCAGATTTCATGATGCCTTGTACACATTCAAGGCACCCAGTGCCAGAGGCAGCAAAACAACCCCAAAACATCATTGAACATCCACCATATTTCACTGTAGTCACTGTGTTCTTTTCTTTGTTGGCCTCATTCCGTTTTCGGTAAACAGTAGAATGATGTTCTCTACCAAAAAGCTCTATCTTGGTCTCATCTGTCCACAAGACGTTTTCCCAGAAGGATTTTGGTTACTCAATTCATTACGACAAAATTTAGTCTTGCTTTTTTATGTCTGTGTCAGCAGTGGGGTCCTCCTGGGTCTCCTGCCATAGTGTTTCATTTCATTTAAATGTCGACGGATAGTTCGCGCTTACACTGATGCTTCCTGAGCCTGCAGGACAGCTTGAATATCTTTGGAACTTGTTTGGGGCTGCTTATCCACCATCTGGACTATTCTGCATTGACACCTTTCAATTTTTCTCTTCCATCCACACCCAGGGAGATTAGCTACAGTGCCATGGGTTGCAAACTTCTTGATAATGTTGCCCACTGTGGACAAAGGCAAATCTAGATCACTGGAGATGGACTTGTAACCTTGAGATTGTTGATATTTTTCCAAAATTTTGGTTCTCAAGTCCTCAGACAGTTCTCTTTCTGTTGTCCATGCTTAATGTGGCACACACAGACACGCAATTCAAAAACAAAGTGAACTTCTCTCCTTTTTATCTGCTTTCAGGTGTGATTTTTATATTGTCCACACCTGTTACTTGCCCCAGGTGAGTTTAAAGGAGCAGCACATGCTTGAAACAATCTTATTTTTTCCACAATTTTGAAAGAGTGCCAATAATTTTGTCCAGCCCATTTTTGGAGTTTGGTGTGACATTATGTCCAATTTGCTTTTTTCCCCTCCTTTTTTGGTTTAGTTCCAATACACACAAAGGGAGTAAACATATGTATAGCAAAAAGTGTTCCTGCAATCCTTTTCTGTGAGAAATACTTCATTTTTTTTTTTTTTTTTGAATAATTTCAGTGGTGCCAATGTTTACAGCCATGACTATAGGTACCCCCTCATTAAGTATTCAGACCACCTCAAATTTTGGGGATTGGAGGATGTCTCTGTGGACCCCTATTAATGTATCCATGATAGGAACTCCCTTTGACGAGGTATTAGGTTGGTTATCGTCTGCCAGCCAGACAGCATTTCCACTGTAAATACAATTGATGAACCATTGCATTCAGTACAAGGAACTATATAGTCAGCCATCAGACAATGCCCGCTCTGTGCCAGTCTGCCCTCCACCAGGAGCCTGGGGAGTGATAACAGGGCTGATAGCAGGGTGTCACAATCTGTTCACTGTCTGGAGAGGAGAAATCAATATCGCCTGCTCCGGAGATCACATTTATTCTACTTCACTGTTAAGCTGACAGGCAACGATTCCTGGAGACTCAGCAGCCCGTCTACTAGTGGAAGTCCATGCCAACACAATATATTATACTGCTGCCTCTATATACCAAACAGAAAAACACACATCCACTCCTTAAAGGGGAATCCCACATGGACTTAAAAGGGACACTCCTTTAAATCCAATTTCCCCCCCCCCCCATCCCTCCCCCCAAGCAACTGGTGCCAGAAAGTTAATCCTTCCAGTACTTATCAGCTGCTGTATAATACAGAGAAAGTGATTTTCTTTTTGAATCTCTTTTTTTGTCTGCCCACTGTACTCTCTGCTGACACCTCTGGCCCAGTCAGGAACTGTCCAGAGCAGGAGTAGAGATGAGCGAACTTACAGTAAATTCGATTCGTCACGAACTTCTCGGCTCGGCAGTTGATGACTTATCCTGCATAAATTAGTTCAGCTTTCAGGTGCTCCGGTGGGCTGGAAAAGGTAGATACAGTCCTAGGAAAGAGTCTCCTAGGACTGTATTCACCTTTTCCAGCCCACGGGAGCACCTGAAAGCTGAACTAATTTATGAAGGATAAGTCATCAACTGCCGAGCCGAGAAGTTCGTGACGAATCGAGTTTACTATAAGTTCGCTCATCTCTAAGCAGGAGCAAATCCCCATAGCAAACCTCCCCTGCTCTGGACAGTTCCTGACATGGACAGAGGTGTCAGTAATTTACTAAGCTGTTTAACTTTCTGGCACCAGTTGATTAAAAACAAAAAATGATTTCCCCGGTGGAAAACAATTTATTTCTTATCAACTGGCTTCAGAAAGATAAACAGATTTGTAACTTACTTCTTTAAAAAAAACTAAAATCTTAACCCTTCCAGTACTTATCAGCTGCTGTATACTACAGAGGAAGTTGAGTTGTTTCCTGTCTGACCACAGTGCTCTCTGCTGACACCTCTGTCCATGTCAGGAACTGTCCAGAGTAGGAGCAAATCCCCATAGCAAACCTCTCCTGCTCTGGGCAGTTCCTGACATAGACAGAGGTGATCGCAGAGAACACTGTGGTCAGACTGGAAAGAACTACACAACTTCCTCTGGAGCATAGAGCAGCTGATAAGTACTGGAAGGATTACTATTATTTAATAGAAGTAATTTATAAATCTGTGTAACTTTCTGGCAACAGTTGATTTGGGAAGAAAAAAAAAAAAAAACATTTCTTGCACTGGAGTACCCCTTTAAGTGCCTAATCTGTTTGATAAATGTGACATCCCCTTCTCAACATTTTCCAGGACCCCATAAGGATGAGACCCTGCAGCCCAAGACTCAATAGGTGATGGCAGTGCTTCCCAACCAGAGCTCCGCCAGCTGTTGCAAAACTACAACTCCCAGCATGCCCGGACAGCCTTCGGCTGTCCGGGCATGCTGGGAGTTGTAATTTTGCAACAGCTGACAGCACCTTGGGAAACCCTGAGTTATGGCTTCTGATCCCATCAGCATTCCTAGATTTCCTATTGTCCATACACAATATACTGAACAATATGATCTGGACAATTTTCCAATGGAAAAAAAAAAAAAAAACAATGTTTTTAAATGTTTCCTGTGGAAAACTCTTATCGCAACGCTGCTAGATGCTGCTGTGTAGATGCACGAGTTACAATAGGACAAATCTGTGCACTATTATGTTTAATATTAGTGATAAGTCACACTGGGTCTGTGTTTCCCAACCAGGGTGCCTCCAGCTGTTGCAAACCTACAACTTCCAGCATGCCCCGAAAGCATAAGTTACAGTAGGAAACGTGTACTATTATGTTTAATAGCGCTAGATCATACTAGCTCAGTGTTTCCCAACCAGGGTGCCTCCAGCTGTTGCAAAACCACAACTCCCAGCATGTCCAGACAGCCAAAAGCTGAAGGAACCCTGTTTTAAAGGGGTACTCCTGTGCGGAAATTATTATTATTTTTTTTTTTTATTTAATTTTTTTTAAATCAACTGGTGCCAGAAAGTTAAACAGATTTGCAAATTACTTCTAATAAAAAAAATCTTAATCCTTCCAGTACTTATTAGCTGCTGAATACTACTGAGGAAATGGTTTTCTTTTTGGAACACAGCGCTCTCTGCTGACATCATGACCACAGTGCTCTCTGCTGACATCTCTGTCCATTTTAGGAACTGTCCAGAGTGGGAGAAAAAGCCCATAGCAAACATATGCTGCTATGGACAGTTCCTAAAATGGACAGAGATGTCAGCAGAGAGCATTGTGGTCGTGATGTCAGCAGAGAGCTCTGTGTTCCAAAAAGAAAACCATTTCCTCTGTAGTATTCAGCAGCTAATAAGTACTGGAAGGATTAAGATTTTTTTTTATAGAAGTAATTAACAAATCTGTTTAACTTTCTAGCACCAGTTGATTTAAAAAAAAAAAAAAAAAAAAAAAATTTAATTCACGGAAGTACCCCTTTAAGTCAATAGGGTAATGCAGGGGGATCAGTAAACTAGTGTATAGCACAAGTAACTATTTTCACTATCTTCTGACACAGTGTATTGTCCATTCCACTCTGACTGTAACCAACAAAGCACAGGAGCACCAACCCAACCCCCCCCCCCCCCCCCCCCCCCCAAATAAATAAATAAAAAAAAAATCACAGATGCTCTCATACCCCAGGATGTCATCACAGGGATCTCAAGCTTCAGCAGAGTAACAAAAGGAGAGCCTACAGCATGAAAGGGTTAAAGACAAGGAGTAGAAAACACAAACGATACAATGTATGAATTAATGTCTTAGGACAAGAACAATGTGCTGCATACAGGATAGTGACAATAGTTGTGGTACAGTAATAAAAACAACACTATACTGGAAGAGATACAGAGTGACAATAGATTAAACACACACACTATAAACACTAAATATTTACATACTATAGATGCATAGAATACAAACATCTGTATATCGATAGAGATCAGTCATAGATGTTGATATACAAAATGCACACACAAAATCACTTTATGGATAAAGCACAAATACACCACCTCTATATACTGACACCTCTGCATTTGCCTTATTTAGTGTCCATATTTTAATACACACACACACACACACACTTCTGTCCCCATGTTAATGTGCACACATTGTAAATACACACCTCTGCATAGACATTATAAAAACACTTTGATATTATAACAGTCACCATTTCCCTACGATGAGAATGTACACACAATACACACCAACTATAAAGGAGTATACAGACATTATATACAATCTTTATTTAAACAAAAAAAAAAACTAAAAAAATATATATTTTATATTAATATATCTCAGACATACTATACATATACAGACAACGTGTATATATCTTGTGTAAAGCAATATATCTGTGTATATACATACACTGTACACACCACAATCACACATCACACACATTACAATCACACACTGTACACACACACACACACACACACATTACAATCACACACTGTACACACACACACACACATTACAATCACACACTGTACACACACACACACACATTACAATCACACACTGTACACACACACACACATTACAATCACACACTGTACACACACACACACACACACATTACAATCACACACTGTACACACACACACACACACATTACAATCACACACTGTACACACACACACACACACATTACAATCACACACTGTACACACACACACACACACATTACAATCACACACTGTACACACACACACACACACATTACAATCACACACTGTACACACACACACACACATTACAATCACACACTGTACACACACACACACACACATTACAATCACACACTGTACACACACACACACACACATTACAATCACACACTGTACACACACACACACATTACAATCACACACTGTACACACACACACACACACACATTACAATCACACACTGTACACACACACACACACACACATTACAATCACACACTGTACACACACACACACACACACATTACAATCACACACTGTACACACACACACACACACACACACATTACAATCACACACTGTACACACACACACACACACACATTACAATCACACACTGTACACACACACACACACATTACAATCACACACTGTACACACACACACACACATTACAATCACACACTGTACACACACACACACACACATTACAATCACACACTGTACACACACACACACACACATTACAATCACACACTGTACACACACACACACACACATTACAATCACACACTGTACACACACACACACACATTACAATCACACACTGTACACACACACACACACATTACAATCACACACTGTACACACACACACACACATTACAATCACACACTGTACACACACACACACATTACAATCACACACTGTACACACACACACACATTACAATCACACACTGTACACACACACACACACACATTACAATCACACACTGTACACACACACACACATTACAATCACACACTGTACACACACACACACACACATTACAATCACACACTGTACACACACACACACACATTACAATCACACACTGTACACACACACACACACACATTACAATCACACACTGTACACACACACACACACACATTACAATCACACACTGTACACACACACACACACATTACAATCACACACTGTACACACACACACACATTACAATCACACACTGTACACACACACACACATTACAATCACACACTGTACACACACACACACATTACAATCACACACTGTACACACACACACACATTACAATCACACACTGTACACACACACACACATTACAATCACACACTGTACACACACACACACATTACAATCACACACTGTACACACACACACACATTACAATCACACACTGTACACACACACACACATTACAATCACACACTGTACACACACACACACATTACAATCACACACTGTACACACACACACACATTACAATCACACACTGTACACACACACACATTACAATCACACACTGTACACACACACACATTACAATCACACACTGTACACACACACACATTACAATCACACACTGTACACCACACACACATTACAATCACACACTGTACACACACACACATTACAATCACACACTGTACACACACACACATTACAATCACACACTGTACACACACACACATTACAATCACACACTGTACACACACACAACATTACAATCACACACTGTACACACACACACATTACAATCACACACTGTACACACACACACATTACAATCACACACTGTACACACACACATATCAATCACACTGTACACACACACACATCAATCACACTGTACACACACACACATTACAATCACACACATTACAATCACACACACACACACATTACAATCACACACTGTACACACACAACTTACAATCACACACTGTACACACACACACATTACAATCACACACTGTACACACACACACATTACAATCACACACTGTACAATAACACACTGTACACACACACATTACAATCACACACTGTACACACACACATTACAATAACACACTGTACACACACTACAATCATACACCGTACACACTGTATACACACATTACAATCACACAGTATACACACACACACACAACAATCACACAGTATACACACACTACAATCACACAGTATACACACACGGACGGCTCAGCCCCCGGCCCCGCTCACCGTTTTGCGCCTCCGTATTTCGGAGCAGCCCGGAGAGGACGTAGCCCGTGATCAGCAGCAGTACAGGCGGCCGTCCGCTCAGCATCCCCCCGGTGTCCATCCCCGCAGCAGCGGCCAGAGTACATGCTGGGCGGCGGGAGAGCGGATCCCGGCAGATCCCGGGAGCGCGCGCTACTTCCGCCGCCGGATCCCCGCAGCAGGACTCCCGTTAACCCCTTAAAGTCCTGCAGCCACAACAAGACGTCCCTACAGCAACTACTGCTGTCTCTGCCCAAGGCTTGTACAGGGTTAATGGGCGGACCGAGGGGCGGGTAGCCACACCCCCTCCTGATGTGTGAGTGGGCTATGTAGTTACCCCCCAGTGTGGGAGAGTGACCCCCACTAGAATGTGACACTCCTCCCACTACACGGGTCACGTCCACAGCGGGGAGTGTTTACCCTGCACACACGTGTGTCTGTGGCGTATAGTGTCCGGGGGGCTCAGGTGTCTAGTGGGGGCTTCACTCTATACTACAGCCTGAGCTGACCGTACGTGTAACCTGTGGGGACCCACCATACCCCAGGCACGTCCTCAATTACTCCTCATGGAAATGACTCAAGTAACGATTGACATTCAGGCTGTGTTCACACTAGTCACGGTTTTCCTTGTAATAAAGTAAGGACTGTGGCAGTTATATTTCCAAGTAGATATTGGGAAATCCAGATTGGGCATAGTTATGGTTTCTGTCACCCTCCTGATATTCTTGGTGGCAAGAACACCCTTCAGACTGTGCTTTCCAAGAAAAAGTACCACAAGAACCAGCAAAAAGAATTGCAGCGCTGTCTGCCAGGCACCATAATATATTATTCTCAACAGTCTCCTTGGATATCTCACCTGGTCACACTGAATGGCCTACTGTCACCTAGACACTGCTAAAATATCCCCATCACCTGGGCACTGCTAAAATATCCCCATCACCTGGGCACTGCTAAAATATCCCCATCACCTGGGCACTGCTAAAATATCCCCATCACCTGGGCACTGCTAAAATATCCCCATCACCTAGTCACTGCTAAAATATCCCCATCACCTGGGCACTGCTGGGATGTCCCCACTGTCACTGCTAAAATATCCCCATCACCTGGGCACTGCTGGGATGTCCCCACTGTCACTGCTAAAATATCCCCATCACCTGGGCACTGCTGGGATGTCCCCACTGTCACTGCTTAGATGTCCTCCGTCACCTGTTCACTGCTGGGATGTCCCCACTGTCACTGCTCAAATATCCCCATCACCTGGGCACTGCTGGGATGTCCCCACTGTCACTGCTCAAATATCCCTATCACCTGGGCACTGCTGGGATGTCCCCACTGTCACTGCTCAAATATCCCTATCACCTGGGCACTGCTGGGATGTCCCCACTGTCACTGCTAAAATATCCCCATCACCTGGGCTCTGCTGGGATATCCCCACTGTCACTGCTAAAATATCCCCATCACCTGGGCACTGCTGGGATGTCCCCACTGTCACTGCTCAAATATCCCCATCACCTGGGCACTGCTGGGATGTCCCCACTGTCACTGCTAAAATATCCCCATCACCTGGGCACTGCTGGGATGTCTCCACTGTCACTGCTAAAATATCCCCATCACCTGGGCACTGCTAGGATGTCCCCACTGTCACTGCTAAAATATCCCCATCACCTGGGCACTGCTAGGATGTCCCCACTGTCACTGCTCAAATATCCCCATCACCTGGGCACTGCTGGGATGTCCCCACTGTCACTGCTAAAATATCCCCATCACCTGGGCACTGCTGGGATGTCCACACTGTCACTGCTCAAATATCCCCATCACCTGGGCACTGCTGGGATGTCCCCACTGTCACTGCTCAAATATCCCCATCACCTGGGCACTGCTGGGATGTCCCCACTGTCACTGCTTAGATGTCCTCCGTCACCTGTTCACTGCTGGGATGTCCCCACTGTCACTGCTCAAATATCCCCATCACCTGGGCACTGCTGGGATGTCCCCACTGTCACTGCTCAAATATCCCTATCACCTGGGCACTGCTGGGATGTCCCCACTGTCACTGCTAAAATATCCCCATCACCTGGGCTCTGCTGGGATATCCCCACTGTCACTGCTAAAATATCCCCATCACCTGGGCACTGCTGGGATGTCCCCACTGTCACTGCTCAAATATCCCCATCACCTGGGCACTGCTGGGATGTCCCCACTGTCACTGCTAAAATATCCCCATCACCTGGGCACTGCTGGGATATCCCCACTGTCACTGCTCAAATATCCCCATCACCTGGGCACTGCTGGGATGTCCCCACTGTCACTGCTAAAATATCCCCATCACCTGGGCACTGCTGGGATGTCTTCACTGTCACTGCTAAAATATCCCCATCACCTGGGCACTGCTAGGATGTCCCCACTGTCACTGCTAAAATATCCCCATCACCTGGGCACTGCTAGGATGTCCCCACTGTCACTGCTCAAATATCCCCATCACCTGGGCACTGCTGGGATGTCCCTACTGTCACTGCTTAGATGTCCTCCGTCACCTGTTCACTGCTGGGATATCCCCACTGTCACTGCTCAAATATCCCCATCACCTGGGCACTGCTGGGATATCCCCATCACCTGGGCACTGCTGGGATGTCCCCACTGTCACTGCTAAAATATCCCCATCACCTGGGCACTGCTGGGATGTCTTCACTGTCACTGCTAAAATATCCCCATCACCTGGGCACTGCTGGGATGTCTCCACTGTCACTGCTAAAATATCCCCATCACCTGGGCACTGCTAGGATGTCCCCACTGTCACTGCTAAAATATCCCCATCACCTGGGCACTGCTGGGATGTCCCCACTGTCACTGCTTAGATGTCCTCCGTCACCTGTTCACTGCTGGGATATCCCCACTGTCACTGCTCAAATATCCCCATCACCTGGGCACTGCTGGGATGTCCCCACTGTCACTGCTCAAATATCCCTATCACCTGGGCACTGCTGGGATGTCCCCACTGTCACTGCTAAAATATCCCCATCACCTGGGCTCTGCTGGGATATCCCCACTGTCACTGCTAAAATATCCCCATCACCTGGGCACTGCTGGGATGTCCCCACTGTCACTGCTCAAATATCCCCATCACCTGGGCACTGCTGGGATGTCCCCACTGTCACTGCTAAAATATCCCCATCACCTGGGCACTGCTGGGATGTCTCCACTGTCACTGCTAAAATATCCCCATCACCTGGGCACTGCTAGGATGTCCCCACTGTCACTGCTAAAATATCCCCATCACCTGGGCACTGCTAGGATGTCCCCACTGTCACTGCTAAAATATCCCCATCACCTGGGCACTGCTGGGATGTCCCTACTGTCACTGCTTAGATGTCCTCCGTCACCTGTTCACTGCTGGGATATCCCCACTGTCACTGCTAAAATATCCCCATCACCTGGGCACTGCTAAAATATCCCCATCACCTAGTCACTGCTAAAATATCCCCATCACCTGGGCACTGCTGGGATGTCCCCACTGTCACTGCTAAAATATCCCCATCACCTGGGCACTGCTGGGATGTCCCCACTGTCACTGCTCAAATATCCCTATCACATGGGCACTGCTGGGATGTCCCCACTGTCACTGCTCAAATATCCCCATCACCTGGGCACTGCTGGGATGTCCCCACTGTCACTGCTAAAATATCCCCATCACCTGGGCACTGTTGGGATGTCCCCACTGTCACTTCTCAAATATCCCCATCACCTGGGCACTGCTGGGATGTCCCCACTGTCACTGCTCAAATATCCCCATCACCTGGGCACTGCTAGGATGTCCCCACTGTCACTGCTCAAATATCCCCATCACCTGGGCACTGCTGGGATGTCCCCACTGTCACTGCTTAGATATCCCCATCACCTGGGCACTGCTGGGATGTCCCCACTGTCACTGCTCAAATACCCCCATCACCTGGGCACTGCTGGGATGTCTCCACTGTCACTGCTCAAATATCCCTATCACCTGGGCACTGCTGGGATGTCCCCACTGTCACTACTTAGATGTCCTCTGTCACCTGTTCACTGCTGGTATGTCGCGTCATCACCTGAGTATGTAATACTCTTGTTATCTGGGCACTTTTGGGATGCCCAGCTGCCACCTGGTGGAACCCCTGTGATGTCATCAAAGGTGCTTGAGCTCTAGTCACTGTGTACAGAATAGGAGCATGTAAAATAATAGGGGGAAGCAAAGAGAGTCTGTAAAGGGGGACAAGGAGACTGGTTTGTCAGAAACCTGATCAACAGTCATTCTGGGGGCCTCAACAGCAGTCTATATGGTGGGCCTGAGGAGCAGTCTGTGTGAGGGAGGGTGCTGAGCAGCAGTCTGTAGGGGGACCTGAGCAGCAGTCTGTGTGGGGGAGGGTGCTGAGCAGCAGTCTGTAGGGGGAATTGAGCAGCAGTCTGTGTGGGGGAGGGTGCTGAGCAGCAGTCTGTAGGGGGACCTGAGCAGCAGTCTGTGTGGGGGAGGGTGCTGAGCAGCAGTCTGTAGGGGGGCCTGAGCAGCAGTCTGTGTGGGGGAGGGTGCTGAGCAGCAGGCTGTAGGGGTACTGTCCAATGGTGTCTGCAGCTCTCAGCAGCAAATAAAGCAGACAGATTCCCTTTAAAACATTTGCTGCATCTATGACTACCTGTGCAGTTTTGGACTAAAATCTGCCAGCTATGAGCTCTTTCTGTTGTAAATTATAGGAAACTCCTTGGCTGCTGAGGCCCTGTCCCAGTTTTTCTCCCTCCCCTTCCCATATTTATGGTGATAGCTACAAAAAAAATGACAAAAATCTTAGATGCAAAAACTTGCACATCTGTATGCCAAAAAATGCTGCTGAGTCCCTTATAGCCCGTATGTGTTTGGACACCAGAATGGATGTATGGTATATTTATTCGCATCGAAAGAGTTTTTCAAAGAGTGCTCATTATTGGTAAAGATATTATTTTATTGTGTCTATTCGCAATGTACAGGGTGGGCCATTTATATGGATACACCTTAAAGGGGTACTCCACCCCTAGACATCTTATCCCATATCCAAAGGATAGGGGATAAGATGTCTGATCGCGGGGGTCCCGTCGCTGGGGACCCCCGCAATATAGCATGCGGCACCCACCTGTTACTGCTCCGGAAGCGCTGGAGGGTCTGGCTCCCGACCACGGGGACAGAAGATCGTGACGTCACGACTCCGCCCCCGTGTGACGTCATGCCCTGCCCCCTCAATGCAAGTCTATGGGAGGAGGTGTGACAGCCAGCCATATTTGGATAGCTTACTATGGGCCCAACTCTGCAACATATTTGAAGGGGTATTTCCATCTCAAATAATGTAGTTAAACCTGTAGGGCATGTCAAGTTAAATATTTTTCTTAATTCATCAATTTAGCAATTTGCCTCCTCCTGATATTCCTTCTTCTTTCCTTCCCTTATTGACAGCTCATTGCCTATGTTAGGCTACATGCACACTGCCGTTTTTCTCTGGCAGTGTGAAGCCCGTTATTTTAGGATCGTGAATAGCGGGAGAAAAAATGGTGCTTGACTATAATGGGGTCCATCAGGAAAATGACGGCCGTCAAACTTAAAAAAATAAAAAAAAGAGAGTTTGACGTCCGTTATTGACGGGGCATAATGGTAGTGTGAAAGGCACCTAACAGACCACTACTCCACTCTAAATGAGGTGGTCGGGCTGGTATGTGTGTATATCATATATGGTCAGGCTGGTTTGTGTGTGTGTGTATACAGTGATCCCTTACAATGGCCTCAACATACAATAGTTTCAACATACAATTGTCTTTTCTGGACCATCGTAAGTTGAAACCAGACTTAACATACAATGTACAGACAGTCCAGATTTGTGAAACGTGTCAATAGACGGAAGAACCGACCAATCAAAATGGGTATTTCACTGGTAAAACCCCTGTATTACTGAAGTGTATGCACTGACTGGTGTCTGGTATTACATGTTCTGTACACTTTACCTGTACCAGGGTTAGCTGCTCCTTTCGACACCAGGTGAGGGCGACTCCATTACTTTTTAGGACATTGTGTGTACTGTACAGGACCCGGAAGAAGCTCCTGTCCTCTAAATAGACCAGTGTTTCCCAAGCAGGATGGCCCCAACTTTTGCAAAACTACAACTCCCAGAATGCCCGGACAGCCTTTGGCTGTCCGGGAATGCTGGGAGTTGTAGTTTTGCAACAGCTGGAGGCTCCCTGCTTGGGAAACACTGACATAGACAGTGATTTACAGCTCCCAGCAGATCTTTCCTACTTTTATATGTAAGGACTTGTTTTATCTAGGGTATATTAGTTATCTACTTATTTTTCTTCAATTCTCACTTTTTCCTATTTTTGGATGACATTTTGGTGCCTTTAGAACCAATTACCAGGTTTACATAGAGTTCTGGTCTCAACATACGATGGTTTCAACATACAATGCTCGTCCCAGAACCAATTAATATTGTAACTTGAGGGACCACTGTATATGTATATATAAATAAAAATGTATATAACACAACTTTTTTTTGCCATTGAGGACAGGTGATGCACCGTTGTGTTTTGCTTATCTGAAGGGACTTTGATCAGGTCTGGAGGATGCTGGCACCCATCTATATTGCAATTCACAATACACATGTCAATGATACACATAAGGGCATGTGGATAGACCCTGCAACTCAGAGTCAAATTCAATATAAAACAGTTGCAGAATTTAACAAATCAAGATGCACAACACAAAACCCCCTTGGGGTAAACAATCCAAAAATTGCATTCCAAATATGACACTGATTGTGCGAGCCACCTGGGTATCTCTCACAGCTTCAGGAAGATGACTCCTTCCTGCGGGAGATGTCCAGAGATAGATAATCATATATCAAGTCTCTACAAAGACAAACACTTAAACCAGTCCTTAATGTGAAGGCCAGGTAGTACACTAAGATGTGCCGTTACTGGTCACATACACATAGGGCCATTGTACAATCAACTTGAATGAAGCATAAATCATCCATCTATATTGGACTGGCTAGGTAATGCTGTATTTTGTACTGGTATATATATATTGGCCCTGATTTACTATTGTCAACCCGACATGCTTCGTTGGGTTGTGTGCCAGAATTTGCTCCATAATTAATAAAAAAAAAAAAAAAAGAAAATAAACTAACTCTCCATTTTACAAAGGAAACCTGAAAAAAGGAGGTGGTCATCAGGGAAAGTGGGCATGGCTGCTGAAAAGGGAGCATGTCACAGACATTTTCACTAAAACCCAACATATTTACTAAGGTTTCCACAGAAAATGTAGTCGATTTGAACTGAGGAAAACCCAACAGATCAGAGTGTCATGCCCGGCAGGAATAAAGTGAAGCCCTGAACTTGCCCACTCCCTCTGTCCCTGCCTACTTGCATACCCACCATAAGCAGCTGGGCCACAACCACTGTGCCGGTCCCTTCCTATGATAAGTGATGGGCAGTCACAGGTCAAAACAATAAATTACAATAACTGACAAACGTGGGGAACAGCTGGAGGCACACAAAACTAACAGGAAAAAACCTAAACACACACACTGAACTCGAAGTCAGAAAGCCAGAATTCAGAATACAGACACTATAAATGCTAGTTACTAGAAGCAAAATAGAATAAAGCAAAATGTAGGGAAACCTTAGTAAATACAGGGGAAAAAATTGCAGGGAATTAAAGGGGTTGTGCGCTGCCTTGCCTTTCGGAGCTCCGCTCACAGCGTCCGGAAGTTCATTACTCCGAACGCTGTGTGCGAGCTTTCGTGTTCGAGGCCGACGGGCTTGACGTCACGCCCGGCCCCTCGTGACGTCTCGCCCGTCCCCTCGTGACGTCTCGCCCGCCCCCTCAACGAAAGTCTATGGGAAGGGGGTGCGACCGCTGTCACGCCCCCTTCCCATAGACTTTGGTAGAGGGGGCGGGCGAGACGTCACGAGGGGCCGAGAGTGACGTCACGCCCGGCGCCCGCGAACACGGAGGCCCGCACACAGCGTTTGGAGCAATGAACTTCCGGACGCTGTGAGCGGAGCTCCGAAAGGCAGGGCAGCGCACAACCCCTTTAATAAAGAAAACTACACTCCACTTTTAGTAGATCAGGGCCATTGTGTATAGTACACCACAATGCTTGGAAGGCAGATAATAGTTCTCCGCTATTGTGTGTATGTAACATTCTTATTCTATTCCTCAGGTCACGCTTATATATATAAATGCAGGCTGTATAAAGCAATGGCTTAAATACTCATGTACACAAGTTTTTCAGGACCCAGCAGCATCAATAGCTTTACAATCCCTGTAATTATAGCACAAAGAACATTGCATTAAAGACGCTAATCGATACCGGCTCATCTCCTAATTCTAAGTGAAAGCAGCACAGTGTGTGAAAGGTGTGGGTAAGGCACTCCCTGTGAGGGATTTAGGATGTTTGCACAGTTTTTGGGTAATGAATGCTATTTATTGCCTTAAACAGGAACAATAAGAACAATGCTGTATATTGCAATGGGATGTGGAGAATAAAAGTTGTTTTATCTGTTCCATGCAGCAGCCACAACATTAAAGGAGTACTCTAGTGCAGAGTATTCCTGCTCTGTCATGTCTGGGCGGCAAAATAAATGAAAATGAACCATCACTCACCTCCCTGGGTTCCCGTGGAGCGCCACTACAGCTGATCGGTCCTTCGGTCCATCTCCTTCATACTTCTGGGTGTTCCAATAAAACCTCCAAACCACTAAGGGTTAATTCAGGCGCAGCCAATGGATCGTGGTGTGCTCAGCAATGCTGATAGATGGCTTATAGGGAAGTAGGATCAATGTGGATAACCAAAGGTCATTTATTCAGAACAACGCGTTTCAACGCCGAAGCAGGCGTCTTCCTCAGGTTCATGACCTGAGGAAGACGCCTGCTCCGGCGTTGAAACGCGTTGTTCTGAATAAATGACCTTTGGTTATCCACATTGATCCTACTTCCCTATAAGCCATCTATCAGCATTGCTGTACACACCACGATCCATTGCCTGCGCCTGAATTAACCCTTAGTGGTTTGGAGGTTTTATTGGAATACTGAACACCACGAGGTGGTGGAGAGGGACCGGCTGCACTTTGGACATTTTCCTATACACGATCACCAGAGTTGTGCCTGTTTGTCAGCACAACTCTTTGGGTAAGCGCAAATTATTATTGTATGTGATTCCTACCCATCTTTTATTGCACTACGGAGCGCTCTCTGTGTTCTTTTATACTTCTGGGTGTAATGAAGCGTCACATGGCGCTCAGCCTATCGCCGGCCGAGGCAGAAGATCGCGGAGGCCAGTGATAGGCTAAGCGCCATGTGACGCTTCGTTACACCCGGAAGTATGAAGGAGATGGACCGGAGGACCGATCAGCTGTAGTGGCGCTCTGCGGGAACCCAGGGAGGTGAATGATGGTTCATTTTCATTTATTTTGCAGCCCGGACAGGACGGAGCAGGAATACTCTGCACTAGAGTACTCCTTTAAAGGGGTATTCCAGGAAAAAACTTTTTTTTTTATATCAACTGGCCCCAGAAAGTTAAACAGATTTGTAAATTACTTCTATTAAAAAATCTTAATCCTTAATAATAATTATCAGATGCTGAAGTTGAGCTGTTGTTTTCTGTCTGGCAACAGTGCTCTCTGCTGACATCTCGGCTTGTCTCGGGAACTGAACAGAGAAGAAGAGGTTTGCTATGGGGATTTGCTTCTAAACTGGGCGGTTCCCGAGACACGTGTCATCAGAGAGCACTTAGACAGAAAAGAACAACTCTACTTCAGAAACTCATAAGTACTGAAAGGATTAAGATTTTTTAATAGAAGTAATTTACAAATCTGTTTAACTTTCTGGAGCCAGTTGATATATATATAAAAAAAAAAAATACACACAAAATAACTCAAACCCATGAGAACATACATTTTTATTTAGAAAGCACCAACATATTACGCAGCACTCTACAATGCATGGGAGACAGGTACAGATAAAATCATTTAGATGACAGAGGAAGGGAGATGTCACTTGTTTTATTCTGCGAGCTAATTTTTTGAAATCCCATTAAAGGACAACTTCATAGAGCAAAAAAGGATTTTAGCGCTGCAACACACAGATGCTGCCATAAAATTGGTGTGAACAGGGCCTTTGAAATTAATTGTCAGTTCAAACAATAGAAGTGAGGGCTTACACTTTATGATTAAATAGGGGGAAAAAGGTAAAAGGTTCTTGTTTAATGGTACAGACATCTTTTCTAAAAAAAATAATAAAATAAAATAGGGTTATACACATAAAGGGGGATGAGCCAGTCACTGGTTGGAATCTATTTGTCTACAAATATGAAGTACATTATGGTGCTGGGGATAATGTTAACAAAAATTCCAATTTCCCATTTCCATATCTTGAAATTAATGCCCTATGGCTGCATGTGGCCCAAATGGCAGTTTTTTTGGCATATTTTGTGTAACGCACTTTTTTTTCTTTAGAGTGACCTGAATAGGAAAGATGAAATCAAAAGAAATAGCGTCCCCTTTGTGGATTCCTTTAATTTCATTACCCGATGATGGGATAAAATGCACTTACAAAACAGAGTTGTGCAATGTAAATCGCTCAAAGGGCAAATCACTGTAGAGATTCAAGGATTTTGTATCGTCAGACAAACAATAATAGCAGCAAATATTATTTCAAAATTCTATTTAAAACATGCAATACGTTTCTGGGCTGTGTTAGCCCATTCATCAGGTGTCAGCCCGGAAACATGTTACATTTATAAAATAACATTTCTTTAAAATTATTTGCTGCTATAACTGTGCCCGTGCAGAGCACACAGATCAATGGGATTCTATGGAATCCCATTGATCTGTATGAGGAATCAAATGATTCCTCCTAAAAGTCCCCTAAGGGGACTAAAAGTGTAAAAAAAAAAAAAAAAGTTCAAAAAAAGTTTTAAAACACAAACATTATCCCCTTCCTTATTACAAGTTTAAATCACCGCCCTTTTCCCAAATTCCATATAAAAAATATATAAACATAATAAAAACAAACAAATATATGGTATCGCCGCGTGTGTAAATGTCCAAACTATAAAAATATATCATAAATTAAACCGCACAGTCAATGTCGTACGGCCAAAAAATTACAAAGTCCAAAATACCGTATTTTTTGTAACTTTTTATACCATGAAAAAAAGGAATAAAAAGCGACCAAAAAGTTTGATCAAAACTAAAATGGTACAGATTAATAATTCACTGAGCCCTCATACCACTCTGTACATGGAAAAATAAAAAAGTTCTAGGGGTCAGAAGAGGACAATTTTAAATGTATAAATTTTCCTGCATGTAGTTAGGATTTTTTCCAAAAGTCCGACAAAATCAAACCTATATAAGTAGGGTATCATTTTAACTGTATGGACCTACAGAATAAAAATAAAGTGTAATTTTTACCGAAAAATGTACGACGTAGAGAGGGAAGCCACCAAAATGTACAAAATGGTGTTATTTCTTAAATTTTGTCACACAATGATTTTTTTTCCTGTTCCGATGTAGTTTTTGGGTAAAATGACTGATGTTATTACAAAGTTGAATTGGTGGTGCAAAAAATAAGCCCTAATATGGATTTTTAGGTGCAAAATTGAAAGGGTTATGATTTTTAAAAAGTAAGGAGGAAAAAACGAAAGTGCAAAAACTGAAAAACACTTGGTCCTTAAGGGGCTAATTTACAAATCTGTTTAACTTTCTGGCACCAGTTCATTGAAAAAAAATAAAGTTTTCCACGGAGTACCCCTTTAAGTCTGGGTTTCTTTTCAGATCTGGTCCCAGCATGGGATGTTCTTTTAGTATGTGCCAATGTTTTCTTAGCATACCCTTTATTTCGGTGTTGGCCACTGTGTATGTTGTAATACATTTAGGAATGGAATTTTGTTCATTGGAGGTCTCTCTAGTTTTTGATGGTTGGGTCAGATTTTGATGGTTAGATCAGGTTTTTGGTCTTAAAGGCATCTTTCAAAAGCGATTTTGGGTAGCCCTTGTCGATAAACCTTTTTTGTAGTGTTTTTCCTTGCTTAAAGAAGGTATCATTACGGGTACTGTTCTTCCTTTCCTGTTTGTATTGTCCAAAGGGCACGTTGGTTTGCCATTGCTTCAAATGTCCTCTATGAAATGCAAGATAGCTATTGGAATCCACGCTTTTGAAATAGATGGATGTGATGATCTCGTCTGATTGGTGAGTGATCTCAAGATCTAAAAATGTTATCTGTGGCCCAATTGGCCGTAAGGGTTAGACCCCATAAAATAAAGAGATCATCTATATATCACTTATATATTTTCACATGGGCAGAAAACAATGTCTGGGACCTTAGGAACTTGTCCTCAAACTCACCCATGACTAGTTTGGCATAGGAAGGGGCTACCCGTGTCCCCATGGCGGTCCTGCGGATCTGATGATAGGTAAATCTGTCATATCTGATTTTTTTTTCCCCAGGATTAGTTCCAAACCTGCAAGAAGAAAGTTTTTTTTGTACATCTGGAATGTCAGCATCTTCTTGTAACACCTTTTAAATGCATTTGAAGCCGATAGAATGTTGGATATTGGTATATAGGGCTTCCACATCTAATGTGAGGAAAATGTATTTGGCTTGCCAAGTTATGGGTCTTGGTATTGTTAATAACTGATCTGAATTGTTAAGGTAGCTATCGAGGTTTTGCACATGTTCCTGCAAAATTAAGTCTAAATATTGTGACATGTTGGATAATAAACTATTAGTACCTGCAATTATTGGGAGACCTGGTGGTAATGTTGGATTTTTATGTAATTTCGGTAGGTGATAGTAGTATGGAATAGATGCATTGGTTACAGTCAGGAATTTTTTCAATTTTTTTGTCAATATATAGTTTTGTACTGCTTCCATCAGTAGATCTTGCAGTTTTTTCTCCAGGGTTGTAAAATGATCTTCTTTGGTGATCTCATAATAGTTCACATTACTCAATATTTTTTGAGCTTCTGCATGATAATCTGAGTAATCTTGTAGCACCACTCCCCCACCTTTATCGGCTGGGTGAATTACCAGATCATAATTATTTTTAAGTGCTTTTAGGGCTTTCTTTTCCTTTAGGGTTAGGTATCCCTCTTTGTTTCCTTGGTGACGATTTTTCACCATGGATTCTAAATCCCGGGATACTAGATCATAAAATACTTTTATATGAGAATCCTGATTGTGAACAGCATAAAATTGGGATGGACATTGGAACTCTGGATGTTTACCAAGGATATGGGTTCCTTCATCTTTTCCTGTGCTGGCCGGCGTAGCAGGATTCCGGTTGGAGGGTAACAAAAAATGGCGATGCAGTGTCGATTTATGGGTATATTGGTGCAAATCTAGAAATAATTCACAATCATCATGATAATTTCTTGGACTGTAGAATAGTCCCTTTTGTATGAGACTAATCTCGTGGGGTGTGAGTTTATGGGAAAAAAGGTTAAATATTTTTATTGTGGAGTTTTGTGGAGGGATTGGAGAGGATGGATTTGCTGGGATTATACTTCTTTTCTTTCTTTTTTCTTTTTTTCCTCCTCATTTACCTCTTCTGTGTTTGTCCTTTTTGTTTTTTTTGGGTTGGAAGAAGTCCCTTATTCTCATATTCCCTAGGGTCTTTAGATTCCCTAAAAAAGGGCTGCTGGGTGTTTAGCTATCCAGAGGATTAATTTGTTGTGGTGGAGGCAGTGGCGGATCCAGGGGGGGGGGGCAACCGGGCAATTGCCCCCCCCCCCCCCCCGAGATTGCTGCCCCCCACCCTCTAGAATGGTGGAGCCGAAGCTGTAAGCTTCCACCCCACCATTCACTAATCTAGGCAGTCACACGCTGTGAGTACACAGCGTGTGAGCTGCGGAGACACGATCCTCTGCAGGCCGGCGCGATGACGGAAATCCCGTTCCCGCAGCCAGCATACAGTAAGTAAGAAGAGTATGCTCAGGGCCCAGGGGATTTGGGAGACAGAATATCTGCCACTGTTAAGGGCACTGTATCGGAGGGGGAGGGGGATTTAAAAACTTAGGTGGGGGGGGGGAGAGAAAGGGGAATTTTTAATGTGAGGTGCTGCAGGGCAAAGCACTGGGGGCACTATATGTTAAGAGCACATGACAGGGGGGCCCCCTGTGCTGTGCCCCTCACATATAATGCCCCCTGTGCTGTGCCCCACACATATAATACCCCCTGTGCTGTGCCCCCCACACATATAATTTATATGTGTGGGCACAGCACATGGGGCATTATATGTGTGGGGAACAGCACAGGGGGCATTATATGTGTGGGGCACAGCACAGGGGGAATTATGTGTGGGGCACAGCACAGGGGGCATTATATGATATAATGCCCCCTGTGCTGTGCCCCACACATATAATACCCCCTGTGCTGTGCCCCACACATATAATGCCCCCTGTTCTGTGCCCCCCACACATATAACTTATATGTGTGGGCACAGCACAGGGGGCATTATATGTGAGGGGCACAGCACAGGGGGTATTATATGTGTGGGGAACAGCACAGGGGGCATTATATGATACAATGCCCCCTGTGCTGTGCCCGACACATAATTCCCCCTGTGCTGTGCCCCACACATATAATGCCCTCTGTGCTGTGCCCCACACATATAATGTCCCCTGTGCTGTTCCCCTCACATATAATGCCCGTGCTGTGCCCCACACATATAATGCCCCTTGTTCTGTGCCCATCACATATAATGCCCCCTGTGCTGTGCCCGACACATATAATGCCCCCTGTGCTGTGCCCCTCTCAAATAATGCCCCCATCATGCGCCCCTCATATATAATGCCCCCATCCTGGGCCCCTCATCTATAATGCGCCATCATGCGCCCCTCACATATAATGCCCCCTGTCCTGTGCCCCAAACATATAATGCCCCCTGTGCTGTGCCCCTCACATATAATGCCCCCTGACTGGACAGGACAGGGGGCATTATATGTGAGGGGCGCATGATGGGGGCATTATATGTGAAGGGCACAGCACAGGGGGCAATATATGTTAGGGGCACAGGGCATTATTATGTGGAGGGAACAGGACGGGTCATAATTATTATATGTAGAGGCACAAGATGGGGCATTATTACTATATGTGAAGGCACAGAGTGTTCTGCATTTCAGAAGTATATTGTAGATTATGAGGAATTTCTGGGGTGGGACGTTTTTTTATGGGCCACAATACATTTGGGTATTTTATTCAGAGGGTGCACTGCACAGCAAGTTATATTCAGAGAGTGCAGTGTGTGGTAGTATTAAATTTAGAGGGTACAGTGTGTGGTAGTATTATATTCAGAGAGTGCAGTGTGTGGTAGTATTCTATTCAGAGAGTGCAGTGTGTGGTAGTATTCTATTCAGAGAGTGCAGTGTGTGGTAGTATTACATTTAGAGGGCACAGTGTGGTAGTATTATATTCAGAGAGTGCAGTGTGTGGTAGTATTATATACAGAGGGTACAGTGTGTGGTAGTATTCTATTCAGAGAGTGCAGTGTGTGGTAGTATTAAATTTAGAGGGCACAGTGTGTGTGGTAGTATTATATTTAGAGAGTGCAGTGTGTGGTAGTATTCTATTCAGAGAGTGCAGTGTGTGGTAGTATTCTATTCAGAGAGTGCAGTGTGTGGTAGTATTACATTTAGAGGGCACAGTGTGGTAGTATTATATTCAGAGAGTGCAGTGTGTGGTAGTATTATATTCAGAGAGTACAGTGTGTGGTAGTATTAAATTTAGAGGGCACAGTGTGTGGTAGTGTTATATTCAGAGGGCACAGTGTGTGGTAGTATTATATTTAGATGGTGCAGTGTGTGGTAGTATTATATTCAGAGGGTACAGTGTGTGATAGTATTATATTCAGAGGGTACGGTGTGTGGCGGTATTATATTCAGAGGGTACAGTGTGTTGTATATTCAGGAGGTACAATGTGTCAGAATTATATTCAGAAGGTATGTGCCAGTATTATATTAGAAGAATACAGTGTCTGGCAGTATTATAATAATTATTGTTTTCATATAGAGGATCAGAATCCGCTGACATAGTGAGGAGACGTCTGGGCGTCAAGTTCTGCAGAGAGAACATTTAGCTGAAAAAAGTCCCGGTGGTATGTACTATCTGAATTAGATAAGGAAAGACTATAGAGAAGACATCACCTGTAATCACTGATATCATTCTGTATCCTCCTGTGTGTGTCCCATCGGAGCTGTAGTCACTGAAGAAGTTCTGCAGTAATGATGGGTGAAACAACAACTCCCAGCATCCCCTTACCACTACTTAGGTCATACTGGGAGCTGTAGTTTTAAATGGTAAAAACTTCTTTAGCACTTTCCCATTCTGTGGCAATTGGTATATTTGATAATTATTCTGACATGTGACCATGGCCTAAGAGTCTTAAACAAGGTTAGGACTGTATGATACATTTAATAATATTGTAAGTTCCGTAAGCAACACCTTTTTTTTTGGCCGCTAACACAAAATACTCTAATAGTGCCCCTCCCGAGACTCGACTCTGGATCCGCCCCTGGGTGGAGGATGTGAGGAAGGAAGGTGGCACTTTTCTAAAAATGGTACCAAACCGCTATTTCCACAGTTATATCTGTGGCACTAGGTAAGGAAACTAGACTGTTCTTATGGTCTTACTGGCAGGGAGGCACACTGGACTAGAGCTACATCTCCTCTTTTTTTTCGGGTTTAACCATGACACTGACTATGGTCTTCCGAGCAGAAGCAGAGCTGATGGCAAAAGCCTGTCTGTAGCAAGGTCATGTAACTCATATACTTTTACATTTTTTCACCAGCGGTGGCAGTACAGATGAAATTAACCCTTGCACATATTAGTACTTTAGTGTATGGACATGAGAAGCATTGTACAAGTTCAACTAAGTTACCTGAACAAGATTTAATTCAAGGATATCTAGGATATTTTTTTTACAGTCTGCTGCAACCTTTATACTTCATCGGCGTTTAGATTTGTACTAGGACACTGCAAGTGAAACTACTGTTTCTAATTCTGATTCATATTAATAACTAGTACCTAGACCTCCCTCTTGACACAGGTAAAGGCCTGTATCTATAGAACTAGAATAAAATTAAATCTGATTTATTACCAGCCACACACAGCAATGTCTCGTGCAAACACATTCGCCAACAAATGAGATGTTAAACCACCACACCACAAGCTTGGGCAGATTGCTTTTGAGTCAACACCCAAGAATTGTGAACTGGATGATGGTTTGATAATATTTGCCAAGATCTTCTCTATTTCTGGCCATAAATATAGGATTTGCAGTTAATTAAACTCTAAAAGCCCTGGGGAAAATTATATAATAGGCACGCATTATGTTGTAGCTGCAGATAGGAGAATAGGCTCTGAACCTGCGAACAGGCATTTATAGCAGACCATGCTGCTAACATTTACAGTTGTCTACTAAATGTCGCTGGCCTTTTTCAGATTGATGTTATATTTATCATTATATTTCTATTGTTATTTGAACAATTCAGAGTTGGTAAAAATTTAAAAGGGCACTGTCAGATTAAAAAAAAAAAATTTTTATATGTTGTACATCTTGGCAAAACAATACTTTTTCCAATATACTTGTACGTGTACCATACAATGTACACGTTGCAACTCAGTAATGTTCAGCAGCAGGGAGTCTGGCAGTAAACAGGAGGTCCTGCACGCACATTACTTAGTTTGTTACGCCAATAGCTTTGTGCACTATGGCTTCACGGACAGGAGCAGGGACTCCTAAACTCATGTACTGTACTTATGGACTGTACTGCGCTTATAGCGGTGCAGGGCTTCTGGTGAAGGTGTATGATGACATCATCACGCATGGCTTGCACAAGTCCTGCGCTGCATCCAACCTTTTGTAGGCAGCAGGTGACTGGGTAAGGAGTGGGGAGGAAGGGTGACCTACCTTGTCATGGAAGTGAAGGAGGAGAGTTTGACTTTTATTATTTTTTTTTATGTTGGTGAGAGGTGGGGATCTAATGTGGTGGATCTTTTTGATGGGAACATCTACCTAATGGTAGAACTGTTAATAGGGGCAGTTACCTATTGGGGATATCTACCTAATGGGAGAACTGTTAATAGGGGCAGTTACCTATTGGGGATATCTACCTAATGGGAGAACTGTTAATAGGGGCAGTTACCTATTGGGGATATCTACCTAATGGGAGAACTGTTAATAGGGGCAGTTACCTATTGGGGATGCAGTGTCCCGGTACAAAACATGGTTTTGTACAGTCCTAGAGTCCCCTCAGGTAGAGTCCCTCAGGTCCACAGGGCTCTCCTGCAGGGTTCCCCCCTAAGTCATGATATGGTATTGTATTGTATACGTATGTATGTACATCTATTGTATTTATTGTACAGTGAATGTAAGTAATATATGAAGGTTGTTAGGACGTTTTCACTGTATTGGACCTTCCTAAGGTCATGTGATATGTCATGTGATATGTAATCACATGATATACCCAGAGTTCCAGAGGCACAGGTAACCACAGGCAACCAGCCACCAATGGGCTTTAGTCCAGCCCCCTGTACAATTCAAGTCTAGCATATCTAGGCCAAAGGCTATAAATCTGCAGCCACATCAAATCTGTGAGGACAAGTCAAGTCTCTACTGTCCCTACCAAGTCATAACAGTAGCACAGTTGCCTGCAACATTATTATTGCAACTACAAGTCCAAGCAAGCCTGAGAGGTTCCCTGTGTCCCGGTCACCTCTGTGGAAGTTGGCTATATGAAAAAAGACGGTTATACTGCCTCCTTCAGTAAAGTTCTAGTTGCATCAAAACCCTGCTTTGGACTCTGATTTACTATATGCCGTTTTAGGTTGGTTGTTGGCGGTACCCTACACCGTACAACCACATCCTGGCGTCACGAACTCTAGAGGTTAACAACATCTTGCTCCCGGGGTTAATACCATCTGGCCCCACTACCTACACCGCTACACCCCGTGGTCCCGCTATAACACCGGTGACCCACCACAGGGATATCTACCTAATGGGGCATCTATCTAATTGGGGGGGGTCTGTCTAATGGTGGCATCTACCTATTTGGGGTATCTAACTAATAGTGGGGAAATTACCTACCTACTGGGGGCATAGGAAATTATCTATCTGCAGGAGGCATCCACCTAATGGTGTAATAGGAGATAGTGAAAGTCAAAGTACACTACAATTGTTTTGCACGGATTGGGCAGGACGGAGATGATTTGCACTTTTGCAGGACTGCAATGTTATGTTCTATGTTTTTACGTTGATACCGTAATCTCCTACATATTTATTTCCAAGTATACACTTGGAATGTTAACTTTTATGCGTCAATGCGTAAACTGTATGCTGTATGCTGAAGTTGATGCCTTTGTATTGATGGTATCCCTACTGTAAATCGGTGTTTTTTTTACTGTTCTAATAAAACAAGTTTTAAAAAGTACACTACAATATATTAGTATTGCAGTGTACAGTTCCCTAAAAAAAAGTGAAAAAGTCTTAAAAGTATATAAAAAAAAACTGCATCATAAAAACTTAAATATATCTTTTCCAATTTGTAAATAAAAAAAAAACTAACTTTAAAACAAATGACCATAATTTGTATTGGAGCATGTAGAAACTGTATGTACTGCATGTACAAACTAGTAAAATATTCCATTATTTATCCTGCATGGTAAATTACACCATTATTTGGTCATCATATTTAATACAATTATTATTGTCACCTTCCATCACAGAAAACAGTGAATAAAAAGCATTTAAAAAGTTCTTTCGACCCAAAAAACAGGGCAATGATAGTAACAGCTAGCTAAACAAAAAAATCAGCCCTAATTCACTTCAGTAAATGAAAAAATACGTATACAGTATATAAGTTACAGGAGTCAGAGTATGGTGGGTTAACATGTCATTTTTACTGTGCGGTAAATGCACTAAAAACTAAAGCCCCTAAGATCCAAAGCTTTCTTTATTTTTCCAATTTTATCCTAGAATTTTTTTTTCTTTTTGTTTTGATACAATGAAGCTTGCCATAAAAAAATATAACTTGTCCCGCAAAAAACAAGCCTTCATGTGGCCCCATTGATGACATTTTTTTAATGGTTCTTAGAAATTGAGAAGGAAAAAAATTACTGATTTGACAAGGAATAAAGGGGTAGTCTGTGTTAACATTTTTTTTTAAACCTTTCTAACGTTATTGAAATTCTGACTATAATTCTGATTTTTTTTTTAATTTATTTTTAATTTTTTATTCAGATGCTGAAAACAGCACTGACCTAGTTCTTCTAATAGCATGGATCTAAAGCAATGGATCCAGCCTAGGAAGCTCAAATAGCTTAACAACTCGGACTACTGCTTTTGGATTTTAACATTAAGTTATAGCAAATAAAGTCACTTCCTACACAGCAGCATGCTAGTGTATACAGCTGTAAAGTAGAGCGGGTCAGTCAGTCAGTGAAGTTTCACATTCCCCATCACATCATTCTGCACAGAGGCCACAGGCTATCATAAAACAGCAGGTATGCTGGTAGAAAGCCAGTGAAGAATGTAAATTACCCTGGAAACTTAGGGGCACATTGGGAAAAAATGGTAACTCAATTCCTTGAAATTATTCTCTAAATACATTCAAACCAGGTATACCAGAATCTATCATCTTCTTATTGCCCAGAGGGCTGAATGTAATATTGTGTGGCGCATTGGATTAAGTTACTTATGTGGAAATATTCAGTATTTTTACAAATTATTAGTTGCCAGTAGAGCAAAGTTACAGTAATTTGATTTGTCACGAACGGCTCGGCAGTTGCTGACTTTAGCCTGAATAAATTACCGTATATACTCGAGTATAAGCCGAGTTTTTCAGCACGATTTTTCGTGCTGAAAACACCCCCCTCGGCTTATACTTGAGTGAACTCTCAGCCCTCAGTGGTCTTCAACCTGCGGACCTCCAGATGTTTCAAAACTACAACTCCCAGTATGCCCGGACAGCCCCTTCATCATTACCCTGTCATCATTCCTCCTTCATCATTACCCTGTCATCATCCCACACCACCCCCTTCATCATCACCGCTTGTCAATGTCTGATTTAACAGTGGTCTTCAACCTGTGGACCTCCAGATGTTTCAAAACTACAACTCCCAGCATGCCCGGACAGCTGATGGCTGTCCGGGCATGCTGGGAGTTGTAGCTTTGAAACATCTGGAGGTCCGCAGGTTGAAGATCGCTGCCCGGGCCTTCATCATCATCCAGCCCCCCCCCTCCCCCTTTAGTTTTGTACTCACCTCCGCTCGGCGGGACGTTCGGGTGAGCTGGTCCGGGCCATCTGTGCTGCAGGACCGTCCGGTGGGGAGGGATAGTCGTTCTGGGCTGTCCATCTTCACCGGGGGGGCCTCTTCCCCGCGCTTCAGGCTCAGCCCCGGAATAATGACGTTGCTTTGATGACGACGCACAGGGATGTTGCGTCCCTGTGCGTCGTCGTCAAGGCAACGTCATTATTCCGGGGCCGGGCGCGGAGAAGAGGCCCGTGAAGATGGACAGGCCGGTGAAGATGGAAAGCCCGGAACGACTATCCCTCCCCACCGGACAGTCCTGCTGCACAGATGGCCCGGACCAGCTCACCCGAGCGGAGGTGAGTACAAAACTAAAGGGGGGGGGGGGGCTGGATGATGACAAAGGCCCGGGCAGTGGTCTTCAACCTGCGGACCTCCAGATGTTTCAAAACTACAACTCCCAGAATGCCCGGACAGCCATCGGCTGTCCGGGCATGCTGGGAGTTGTAGTTTTGAAACATCTGGAGGTCCACAGGTTGAAGACCACTGTTAAATCAGACATTGACAAGCGGTGATGATGAAGGGGGTGGTCTGGGATGATGACAGGGTAATGATGAAGGGGGGGATGATGACAGGTGATGATGATGAAGGGGGGATGATGACAGGTGATGATGATGAGGATCTTAATGACGGGGTCTGGATGATTACATGGGGGGGGGGGATGATGTATTTCCCACCCTAGGCTTATAGTCGAGTCAATAACTTTTCCTGGGTTTTTGGGGTGAAATCAGGGGCCTCGGCTTATATTCGGGTCGGCTTATACTCGAGTATATACGGTAGTTTAGCTTTACGATGCTCCGGTGGGCTGGAAAAGGTTTCCAGCGCTATGTACGTTGAGTCCCCAATAATCATGAGCTCCCCCACTCACTTGTCACTTCTTCCTTGCTAGGACATGTTCACAGGCTTATTACTGTATGGTTATCATGCAAAAAAACAATGCCGATTTGTCTTTGAAAACCAAGTAGAGTCACCTTAAAAGACTGTTTACTATTGATTTCAATGGGAGACAGGGGAACTGTGCAAAAAAAAAAAAAAAAGTGTCACTTCTTTCTACACAATTACACTCTAAGGCCATGTTCACATGCTGTAAAATCAGCCAGTTTTTTTTACACTGCAAGATGGCCGGTTTACAGTTTATGAGTCGGTAAAAAATGGCTGTCATTTGATAATGTGTCATACTACAGTCTATGGAAAAATAGGCGTAATGCCAACAGCCATTAAATTAAATTAAATTAAAGAGCATATTCATTATTGTTGGTCAGTAGTGTGCCAAAATGAAAAATAATATTAAAAAATACCTCACATTTCTACAAAATAGACACAGGCTTTGCCACATTCTGTCTTGGAGCATACGTCCTTTTTTGTATACTACAAAGTTCTCACATTGGCTAACTTTAATTTCCCTAACCAGGGTCAGATCCAAGCATGCAGAAGACTTTTCTGCAAAGACTAGAAGAATGCGCAGAGGTTCTTGTTATAGGAGACGATTTCCATTTAGTGTTCGATCCATCTTTGGATATGCTATTGGCAGGAATCACCATTCTCATTCCCACATGAAAGCTCCAATCCCTACAACTTGTTGACATCTGGCTGGTTCTATATCCAGAAGTTAGAGATTGCACTTATTACTCTCCTCATAGCCATCAGCTACGAGCCACCATCTACTCACCTGACTCTACAATACCTGACTATTCCAGTTGCTTTAGGCAGTGGAAGTTGAATTGTGACACGCCAACCCTACATTTCTCCTTATAATAGACACAGTCATTTTGTGACATATTTTCAGATGGCCTCAGAGAGAGGGGGCGGATGATTTCATACTGTAACAGACACTGCACACACCAATGATAAATGACACTGCACACACCAATGATAAATGACACTGCACACACCAATGATAAATGACACTGCACACACCAATGATAAATGACACTGCACACACCAATGATAAATGACACTGCACACACCAATGATAAATGACACTGCACACACCAATGATAAATGACACTGCACACACCAATGATAAATGACACTGCACACACCAATGATAAATGACACTGCACACACCAATGATAAATGACACTGCACACACCAATAATAAATGATACTGCACACACCAATGATAAATGACACTGCACACACCAATGATAAATGACACTGCACAAACCAATGATAAATGACACTGCACACACCAATGATAAATGACTGCACACACCAATGATAAATGATACTGCACACACCAATGATAAATGACACTGCACACACCAATGATAAATGACACTGCACACACCAATGATAAATGACACTGCACACACCAATGATAAATGACACTGCACACACCAATGATAAATGACACTGCACACACCAATGATAAATGACACTGCACACACCAATGATAAATGACACTGCACACACCAATGATAAATGACACTGCACACACCAATGATAAATGACACTGCACACACCAATGATAAATGACACTGCACACACCAATGATAAATGACACTGCACACACCAATGATAAATGACACTGCACACACCAATGATAAATGACACTGCACACACCAATGATAAATGACACTGCACACACCAATGATAAATGACACTGCACACACCAATAATAAATGACACTGCACACACCAATGATAAATGACACTGCACACACCAATGATAAATGACACTGCACACACCAATGATAAATGACACTGCACACACCAATGATAAATGACACTGCACACACCAATGATAAATGACACTGCACACACCAATGATAAATGACACTGCACACACCAATGATAAATGACACTGCACACACCAATGATAAATGACACTGCACACACCAATGATAAATGACACTGCACACACCAATGATAAATGACACTGCACACACCAATGATAAATGACACTGCACACACCAATGATAAATGACACTGCACACACCAATGATAAATGACACTGCACACACCAGTGTGAACAGAAGCAATATATGGGAAGGGGCATAAACTTACATGGGTACTCCACCCCTAGACATCTTATCCCCTATCCAAAGGACAGGGGATAAGATGTCCGATCGCGGGGGTCCCTCTGCTGGGGACCCCCGCAATCTCCCTGCTGCACCCGGCTTTCGTTTAGTGCACTCCCCCTCCCATAGACTTGCATTGAGGGGGCATGGCCGTGACGTCATGAGCCTCCGCCCATGTCGCCAGTCATCCGGCACGGAGAGAAGATCGCTCCGTGCACTGGATGTCTGGGGTGCCGCAGACGAGATTTCGGGGGTCCCCAGCGGCGAGACCCCGTGATCAGACATCTGATCCCCTATCCTTTGGATAGGAGAGAAGATGTCTAGGAACGAAGTACCCCTTTAATGCTACAACCTGTATGTATTCCTAGCTACAGTACCTGGACAATACCGCTCTGTTTACACACACAAAAAAACAAACAAAACAAAAAAAAAACATATAAACCTATAGGAACCACTTGCAGCAGATACTGAATTTCAATAAATATATATATATTTTATTAGCTTACATTAAAAACATACACAAGACACAGTCACATATATACAAAAAACAGGTGTAAAAAGACAGCAGCAACTCTGGGTACAGACAACGCTAATAAAATACATAAGTCTAATGCAAGTGCAAACAGAGAAAACAGGCAATAAAACATCCCAGAAACCAATGCCCACATAAAGAAGCACTCAAGTCACCACACAGGACGCCCACCCTATCGGTAGCAGACACTGCCCTGCCTGTCTTGAAGCCTATAGGTCATGAAGCCCTAGCCAATACCTTCGCTGATCAAGAAATAGGGTCTGTAAATAAGTAAAAACCATGGCCCTATCTTTTTCTAAAGATTGTTAACAGTTAAAGGAGTACTCCAGGGAAAAGCTAGTTTTTTCATATCAATTGACTCCAGAAAGATAAACATATTTGTAAATTACTTCTATAAAAAAAATCATAATCCTTCCAGTACTTATAAGCTGCCGTATACTACAGAGGAAGTTGAGTAGTTATTTTTTGTCTGACCACAGTGCTCTCTGCTGACACCTCTGTCCATGTCAGGAACTGTCCAGAGCAGGAGCAAATCCTCATAGCAACCCTCTCCTGCTCCTTACAGTCAGCAGAGAGCACTATGGTCAGACAGAAAATAACTACTTATCTTACAAGATTTTTTTAATAGAAATAATTTACAAATCTGTTTAAATTTCAGGTACCAATTGATTTGAAATGTTTTTTACCCATCGGAGTACCCCTTTAAGTTCTCTTGGTAAAGAGTAAGCGGGCATTTGATACTACTAATAAATCCTTACTATTATTGTCATGTGCCCAAAACTGTATAATACCCACACAACATTTTCATATATCTGGAAGGGTATTTTATCTTGTTATGCACGTCTTTCGAAGTTTAGATGTGTTGCTCGTAGAAGGGTTAGTTTTTGCTGGAGTAATGGTCCATGCCAGGTTTTTGTTATATCTGGTTTTATGTGATGCTGTAGTCTATTTAAATATCAAGCTACTAACCTCAGTAGCTGGATATAGTGTTTTGTTGGTCAAGAACTGCCATGTGCTCTCTGGGTTTTGCCCACTGTGTTTTGGAAGTTTCACTGGTGTATTGCACAATTCTGTGTATTGTTGGTATGTATTTCCCTCGATCTTTATTGGCTTAGTGTGTGTTTGTGTTTTGCACTTTATTTAAGCCATCCTGCAAGACTGATACTCTCCGCATGACTACTATCCATATGGACCATGAAGATCTAATAGTGAGTTGCCCTTTGTTTTTGGTTCTGAAAGTCCTGGGGGTATCAGAGCACTGGCAGCTATTATTAGGATCCAATAAAGGCAACTGCTAATGGTGAAGCCTGGTTCTATGGTCTAGTGACCCATAAGTGTTCTCATACTCTTCTTGGCAGAGGCCTTTATCTTGACTAGCATACATATGGCTCTAGTCTTTCCTAGGATCTTTCCACCAACTCAAATGTTTAATCAAAGCTGACAAAAAAAGATGGTACTGTTGTCTCACTGTTATATAAAATATTCCCCTCTGTGTCAGAACCATGGCAACATGGTAATGCTCCTGGGTCCATACTACATATCTGGAGGGAATGCCAAATTTCTTACAGACTCTGAGTAAAGTTTTTTTTCCACACTTAATAACCTTAATGGCCATCCTTTTACTACCTCTTCTCAGTTTTTTTCGGGACAGTGATACATGCTTCTTATACCTCAAAATGGGACTTCTTGACTTCAGCCAGAATGGTGATTCCCAGATGCTGAATATCAAGTGTAGCTCCGTCCTTAAGTGAATTGGCCATGAAAGTCGATTACACCTATAATATCAAACAAGACAAAAATGTCTTAAAATGGGTACTTCACTGGCCAGCGCTCAAAACTAAATGTTCCAAACACTGTTTTTGCGCTGTGGGGGTCGGTTATGCCCCCTCGTGATGTCATGGCCATGCCTCCTCAATGCAAGTCTCTGGGAGGGGGCGTGCCAGCCATCACGCCCCCTCCCATAGACTTGCATTGAGGTGGGGGCGTTGCCGTGATGGCACGAGGAGCGTGGCTGACCCCGCACGCAAAAACAGTACCACTTCAAAACCACTCTCAGTCCCCCTCCTCCATTTACGCTCTTCTTTCTTACTTTTTCTTTTCCGTTTTTTTTTAAATAACTGTTTATTTTTTAAAATGTTAAAGACATTTTACAAATATCAAACAACATAAGTCAGTATAAGAAATAGAAATATAGACATATCTTCAATGTAAATACCAATGGAACAAGTAAGTTTTGCATGGTCATATTAGTATCTCCTAGACATTGTATTAGAATCCACTTGTTATATGAGGAGGTAGATAAATGTCACTAGGGAGAATTAAAGGGGGTTATCCAGGAAAAAACTTTTTTTTTATTTATCAACTGGCTCCAGAAAGTTAAACAGATTTATAAATTACTTCTATTAAAAAATCTTAATCCTTTCAGTACTCATGAGCTGCTGAAGTTGAGTTGTTCTTTTCTGTCTAAGTGCAATCTGATGACACCTGTCTCGGGAACTGTACAGAGTAGAAGCAAATCCCCATAGAAAACCTCTTCTACTCTGTGCAGTTCCCGAGACAAGCAGAGATGTCAGCAGAGAGCACTGTTGGCAGACAGAAAAGAACAACTCAACTTCAGCAGTTGATAATTATTGAAAGGATTAAAGGGGTTATCCAGGAAAAAACTTTTTTTTATATATCAACTGGCTCCAGAAAGATTAAACAGATTAGTAAATTACTTCTATTAAAAAATCTTAATCCTTTCAGTACTTATGAGCTTCTGAAGTTAAGGTTGTTCTTTTCTGTCCAAGTGCTCTCTGATGACACGTGTCTCGGGAAAAACGCCCAGTTTAGAAGCAAATCCCCATAGCAAACCTCTTCTAAACTGGGCGTTTCCCGAGACACGTGTCATCAGAGAGCACTTAGACTGAAAAGAACAACCTTAACTTCAGAAGCTCATAAGTACTGAGTGGATTAAGATTTTTTAATAGAAGTAATTTACAAATCTGTTTAACTTTCTGGAGCCAGTTGATATACAAAAATAAAGTTTTTTCCTGGATAACCCCTTTAAATCTGAAGAGTTCAGCAGAAGTAATAAAAGACATTTCTTTTTATGTAAACATAAATAAGCTGATTTAGCTGTAGACCATGCTCTGGAAATATCGTTTCATCAAGGTATATCAATTAGTAAAGAGATTGAGTAATTGAAAGCCACATAAAAGATATGAGAGGAAAAAAATAGTGTAAGACATATACTAACAGAAAGATACAGTAGGTGAGAAAGAAATATAGAAAGAGACAGAAAGGCAAAGAACATAGGCCCACATGGCCTCACCCTTAAAGGGGGACTACTGTGGGGGTTGATTAATATCTAGTGAATCCCACGACAACCAGATTTTCTGAAAGATAGGTATTTTAATGTCTATCGTGGCAGAGAGATATACCATCCTCTTATCCTCATTTATCCTGTCTGATAAAGGGGTTATCCACCATAAAGGTGATTTTAGTACGTACCTGGCAGACAGTAATGTACATGCTTAGGAAGGATCTGCACTTGTCTTGGGCCTAAATAGCTATGTTGTGAGATTACCATAACACTGTGGCTAGCTTTTTGTAAACTTGTATTTCCTGTTTGACTTTTCTTTTTTTTTTTTTACTACAAATCCCACAATTCCATTTTCCTCCCTCCCACTTATCAGCCACCCCTCCCATTGAAACATAAATAAGCTGCATCCATTCAAAAGACCTGTGGTTTTCAATCAGGGTTCCTACAGCTGTTGCATTAGTTGCAGATTGATCACTCTCCCACCAAGCGATCCCTCCACCCATTGATGCAGCTTGCCTCCCTCCTCCCATTGCATGTGTGCTCAGTCACGCTGGAGGGTATCTGGGAGGAAGTTGTGAGTCGACCGAATGCTGCCGTAATTGCCCACTGGCCCCTGTTTTGCTTATCAAGCACAGGTAGGATTAGCGTTAGGTCTCGCACCATCTTGAAAAACCTTGGCGTTGGTGTGCGGGCTCTGGTGTGTCCTTCATATAAGGATACACTGGCGAATGTCTCAATTTTAACATCAGTGTTGAGGGATTAGCCAATGTCATCGTATACATCTACCACAGTAGTGCACCCATATTCCTGTATTGTATTCTAATTGTTACACATCCACACCGTTTATCTGGTGTAGGATTCTATTGTGGCACTTGTAGTCCGCTGCAGGCATCCTCCATTGTATGCATTTTTATGCTGGGGATCGCCCTTAGCAACGGACTACAAGGGCAGGATCTGCTCCCCCAGTATAAATGCACAACCGCATTTGGGGTTGAGCACCTCCAGCCATTTGAGACCACGTTTTTTGTTGTTTCTCCACCCATTGAAGCAGACAGGCTCCCTGTCATCAGCTGACTAGTGAGGTCAGGTCTCGGCCGCATTGCAAGCTGGGAAAAATCTGAGACAACAGTTATTTTGGACGCTGTAAAAAATAAATATTGGGGTGAAAATCACAGAAGAATTGTGAGAAAACCGTCACACACAGGTACAGACACTATATTATGAACTACACTAACTTTACAGCCCTGGTAGCATTGTCAAATAAAATAAAAATTCCTGGAATACCCCTTTAACATCTGAAGAGAAGGAACGTCAGGGCGTTTCTACCAACGGGCTATTATGCATTTAGAATCCGTCAAGACAGACAATAGTAACTTAGTTTGGCTGCTGGAGATATGGTCAGGGGGGAGGTTCAGTAGATAGGTCTCTGGGAGTAGAGGAATATCCACTCCAAGAAGTTTCTTGATGAGCGATTGAACCTCCAGCCAGAAGTGGCGTAGAGGAGCACAATCCCAAAAAATGTTGGTAATAGTGCCCACTTCACGGTTACACCTCCAACATAAAGGAGATACATTAGGGAATATACATTGGAGTCCGGTACCAGCGCATCAGTAGTTTATACTGATTTTCTTTGTGTATGACACAGAACGAGGATTTAGAAGCATGGGACCATATGGAACGCCACTGGTGTATAGTAAGGGGTCTTCCCAATTTTTTTTTTTTACTAGGATATATCTGAGCGTATTACAACTGTGGACACCCCAGCCACAACTACCATTCCCTGCATCCAATCAAACCCAAACATGCCTGGCCCACGCTACTCTGCGCTCCATGCCCCTCCTTTATCTCTTCTTATTGTTTCTTCTTGTATACATACATATTGACAAAAGGATCAGGCAGTTGAATTCCAAACCCATTATTTCTTCTTCCTATTTCAGGACAGTTCTATTTTATTACACATAGGTTACACATAGGCCTCTATAGTTTGGATGTTTACAGGTTGAACTTCACTTTAAAAGTAAAAAAAGAAAAAAAAAAAAAAAAAAACAGGAAGCTAATTGTAACTGAGATGTCTGAGGATTCACCTTTGCCTCTACACTAAATGAAAAGTGACATCAGAATGATCTATTATGTAAGTGGGATAAATGGTGTCACAGAGACGCCTTGTTGTCTCCCCATCTGACCGCTACACCACTAAAGAGCCTCGATGGTTAATGTACTTGGGCCTTACCTCATGCACTCTGCCATTCAGGCTGCATGGAGCATCAGTCATCTGCAATCTGCGTCCCGGTGGGAATGAATAATCATATTATATGCTCTATAAATATTTCATAAGATACATGTTCTATCTGAAAGATAACCGCAGTTTTTATTTTTCTGACATTACTAATGAAAACGTGCTTACCTTAATGCCCGGGCATTTTCTCCATAGCTGTGTCAGCAATGTTAAGCTATCTTTTTAGAAATAAAACATACATCATTGATAATTGAACAGGGATTACATTGCACTGATGTGTCATAATAGCAGCTACTTAGGCCCATAAATGACCGATTACATTTTCCAGTGTTGTGGAGGGCTTATGAATTGCACATCACTCTTTCTTTCTCATTAAATTCTCATTATTACAGGGTATTATGGTGTTGGTTTATTGATTTGTATTCAGTGCAGAACAAAAGCTAAAAAGTAATAGAATGACTATGGTTTAGGAGGGATCTCGGCCCTGGTCCCTACAAGATGGATTGCCATGGTAATAATACTGAGAGTGTAGGTCAAAGTCAGGGGCGAATACAAGATATGTCCAAGTAAGATGGTATCTACAAAAGAAATGTCTAAATTCCTTCTAAATTTCTATTATCACGTGCTACATCATACATTTTTATATGTAAGATGGTCAAAAGGGTATTCCAAGGTGTTTTTTTTAATTAGTAAAACAATGTGCTCAGCCTAGGGCAGAACATACTAAAGTGAATACATACTTAACTTGCTCCCATCACTGCTGTCCTACTAGAGCCGATTCCGTTTTACAGCCATTGCCATGTTTGGGGAGGGCTTGTTCACTACCAGTGCAGCCAATCAGCAGCTGAGGCAGGGAACCACTTTACCACTTTTTTATACTCCCCCCCCCCCATAGGCTGAGCACATCACTTAAATGAAAAAAACAAAAGCAACTAAGAATACCCCTTTAAAGCGTTACCTGGACATGTCAAAGGTTTTGATTAGCCAGGGTCCCACTTTTGAGACCGATCTCCAGATGTAGCTGAGAGGGGGGGGAATTTAAGTTAGATTGTCAGTTCAGGCCAGCATATCTCTGCAGAGGTCACTGATGGCCTGAACTGATTTTCCCTACTTCTTTTCCCTACATACCTGTCCCTGCTATTCCCCACCACTTCCTATCCCCCATAGCAAGAAATGAGTACATTTGGTACACAGAAGATACTGCTGTAAATGTTTTGCTCTTTTTTTTTAAATGTTTTTATAGACCCATAAATGTGATAGTAGCTGATGTTAAAAAAAATGCTACAAATATGTCTGTGAATGGCATGAAAATAAGAAAAAAGTTATACATACTTCGGTTTCTTGCAGATCCCTCGCTTGTCACTCTTTTTACTGCTTCCGTGACTGAGTTGTGGCACCACTGCAGTCAAAGATTGGTTGAGTGAGCCGTCACTGCAAAGACAAGTCCATCTAGGAAGTAGAAAGCAGAATAATGAGTGGTGGCCCAGATGATGTTACAGGGGTAACTGGGAGAGACCGAGGTCTGGTTTACCTATACACCACCCTAGGTAGACCAGCTTCTCCTGTGCCAGGTACAGGGCAAATAATTACTCCGACACAAGGATACGGAAAACTGGCTTGCTTTACTGAGGTTGGAAAGATGGTACAATCAGTTACAGCTTAGATCAGCATGAAGGAGATGCACGGTGAACTTTGGGAAGCTTATCAGCTTGCTGGAACTTATAGTTGATTGTGCTGTATATGACTGACTTGAGTTTTCTGCAACCCACACTATACTGTAGTTACTTGGACTTGACTAACTTCACTTGAATTGATCCCCGGACTTTAGGGCTTACGGCCAGGCTTTGACTTTCCCCCAGGTGCAGGGGTTAACTGGTAGCAGATGCATGGTTGCTGGACTAGGCCTCAGGCCTCCTTCAGAATCACCTCACAGACAGACTCCATAGTTCTCTCATCTGTACCTCAGCAGAACACTAAACTCTGGTTAAACTATATATGGAGCAGGTTTGGAATAGTCCCATTGGGCATATAAGTCACATGGTTCACCTCTGCATACTCTCCTAACAACAAGGCCCCTAAAAACAGGATCTTTAAAGTAACAGGTGCATAGAAAATACCAATACATTAAACATTGCATAACAGTTTAGTCGCACAGCTCTTGATAAATTCTGCACATGGACTTCGGGATCTTTGCTTTAGACTGTATTTAAACCTGCTCCAGCATGGTCTGACATTTCAGCGTACTTTCAGCCGATGTGACTTGTCCCCGAAAAGTCGCTATTGATAAATTCAGCACCAATGCATTTTTCCGTCTAAAATAGACTAGAACGCATCATGTTCTAAAAATTCGCAAAAAAGTCGCACATATTTAGACTGCGACTTTCTGTGCGATAAATTTAGATGGGAAAAACCAGTCTTAATCCTTTGATAAATCTCCCCCTTTATCTCCCAAAGTTTATCACTAATACGAATGTAAGGCTATGTGCACAATCGGTTGCCTCTACTGTCCAGCCTCAAAATCTTTTGTATTCATACAACAGAGAAAATATTATGTATCATATAGTCTTTTTTTTAAGCCATTTTCTAAACCTTTTTGTAACACTGAGACATCTTTTATCCTTTTTTATGGCTAAGACAAATGCTCTCATATAATTTGCAAAACAGCCATTAATTGGGAAGGAGCCCAAAGAATGTGAAATGTTTTTTTCCTAAAAAAAAAAATCCTGCTTTTTTGTAGCCGTAATTGGATGAAAAAGGACTCTTAAAGGGGTTTCCCGGTGAGGGGTAAGAACAATGCCTATTCTGCAGGGTGGGCCATTTCTATGGATACACCTTAATAAAATGGGAATGGTTGGTGATATTAACTTCCTGTTTGTGGCACATTAGTATATGTGAGGGGGGGAAACTTTTCAAGATGGGTGGTGACCATGGCGGACATTTTGAAGTCAGCCATTTTGAATCCAACTTTAGTTTTTTCAATATCCTGTTTCCCCGAAAATAAACCCTACCCCGAAAGTAAACCCTAGCAGGATTATCAGGGTGGGATGCAATATAAGCCCTACCCCGAAAATAAGACCTAGGCCAGGGGTAATCAACTGGCAGACCGCGGTCCAGATCTGGACCTTATCCGCCAGTACGCCAGTAATGCCCACAGACTTCCCAACCCCCCCCCCCCCCCCCCTTGGCTGGTCTTGCGGCAAGTTACCGTAACCGAGCCGGGGCAGGGACGCTGTCGCTTTAAAACGTCCGCGCCCCCGGCTGCTAAGCAACAGAACGAGATCCCGCCGCCACCAAGAGCTGCAGCTTCCATACAGTACAAGTTGCGGACGCTACCGTATGAAGGTAGGGAAGTGCTGGTCTCCGCTGGGGATGAAATGTGTACCATAGTTTATTATGGCAGAGGGGTGGGGGGCACTGTAGGAGTGTGGAGGAGGACGACGGGGGAAGGGGAGGATGGGGGGCTGTTTGTGTGGAGGATGGGGGGCTGCAGGAGTGTGGAGGATGGGGGGGCTGCAGGAGTGTGGAGGATCGGGGGGCTGCAGCAGTGTGGAAGATGGGGGGTGCAGCATCCTCCACACTGCTACAGCCCCCCCATCCTCCACACTGCTACAGCCCCCCATCCTCCACACTGCTACAGCCCCCCCATGTTGTTCAAGGTACATATCGTAAATAAATAAGCCCTACCCTGAAAATAAGCCCTAGTGTGTTTTTTGCGACTAAAATTAATATAAGACCCGGTCTTATTTTCGGAGAAACAGGAAGAGGGTCATGTGACACATCAAACGTATTGGGAATTTCACAAGAAAAACAATGATGTGCTTGGTTTTAACATAACTTTATTCTTTCATGAGTTATTTACAAGTTTCTGACCACTTATAAAATGTGTTCAATGTGCTGCCCATTGTGTTGGATTGTCAATGCAACCCTCTTCTCCCACTCTTCACACACTGATAGCAACACCGCAGGAGAAATGCTAGCACAGGCTTCCAGTATCCGTAGTTTCAGGTGCTGCAGAATGGGCAAAACAATAATTGGAACAGGACCCTCAGTTTACGCAGAAGATTTTGTTCAGTGATGAGGCAAACTTTTATGTGAATGGTGAAGTTAACAAACAAAACCACCGCTATTGGTCTGACACTAACCCACATTGGATAGATCCATAGATTGGAACACAAAAAATGATGGTATGGTGTGGTTTATGGGGTACAAAGATAGTGGGGCCATTCTTCATCAATGGAAACCTCAAGGCCACTGGATATGTGAAATTGCTACATGATGATGTGTTTCCCTCTTTATGCACTGAAGCTGGCACGTTCCCTGAGTTTTTCCAGCAAGATGGTGCACCACCACATTATGGGTGTCAGGTCCGAGCATTCCTAGATGAACAGTTTCCTGGAAAGTGGATTGGTTGTCATGGGCCAGTTGAATGGCTCCCAAGGTCTTCCGATCTGACCCCCTTAGACTTTTATCTTTGGGATCATCTGAAGGCAATTGTCTATGCTGTGAAGATACGAGATGTGCAGCACCTGAAACTACAGATACTGGAAGCCTGTGCTAGCATTTCTCCTGCGGTGTTGCTATCAGTGTGTGAAGAGTGGGAGAAGAGGGTTGCATTGACAATCCAACACAATAGGCAGCACATTGAACAAATTTTATAAGTGGTCAGAAACTTGTAAATAACTCATGAAAGAATAAAGTTATGTTAAAACCAAGCACATCATTGTTTTTCTTGTAAAATTCCCAATAAGTTTGATGTGTCACATGACCCTCTTCCTATTTAAAAAACAAAAGTTGGATTCAAAATGGCCGACTTCAAAATGGCCGCCATGGTGACCACCCATCTTGAAAAGTTTCCCCCCTCACATATACTAATGTGCCACAAACAGGAAGTTAAAATCACCAACCATTCCCATTTTATTAAGGTGTATCCATATAAATGGCCCACCCTGTACAGTAGGCATTAACCTTTACTTTCCTTCAGTGCTCCTGAGGTGCCCCTGAAGTCCTGCTCCAGCCCCCAGTTGCAATCCTCTTCCTAAACTGCAGTGTGACGCTTGACTGGCAGATGTAGAATGAGCATTGTTCTTTAAATAAAAAAAAAATAAAAAAAAAGAGAACCCTCCTACCAGATAACCCCCTTAATTTTAAAGCTGTACAATTTTAAATGAGTTATCAGTCTTTATTCCATTCAAGTTTAATGGAATTAAGTAGAAAAAAATTCAGTAGAGATTTTTTTTTTACCATTTTTTGATGTTTTTGGACCATTTCACACTCACAAAAATTGATCAAAATACTGTGTGTGAACATAGCCTCATAGTTATAAAACTGACAACATCCCTGACTGTGAAATTGACAATAGAGCCCTAAATTGACATTTATGTCTCTATGGTTAAAGTCACAGTATATCAGAATATACCAAATGGCCGGAATACTTTTGAATCCAAACTTTTTATGTGTGATTACAAAAGTCTACATGTCCTTCAACTTTAAGAAGGTATGCAAATTAGCAGTCCTCCAAGAAGAAGAAAGCTGCCTATTTGATGTACAAAACATCATCTGCAGACAGCTATTTTGGGGTTCCAATCCATATTAAGTATAGATGAGAGTTCTGGTTGGTTAGGTAAGATGCCAACCTTAGGGATATTTGTTCTACTTGCAGAAACCGCCAGCTAGTGAGTCTTACAGGCCACACAATGGTCCCTGGGAAAAAGTATTTACATTAGCTCTCCTTTAGAAGAAAGAAACTGTCTAGTGCCTCCAGGGCTGTCTTAAATTTTGATTGGACCCTGGGCAAGCAATTTTTGTGCACACACAATTGCACAATCTCAATACCTCAGCATAGTTTCTCCACATTAGGTAGACAGCAGTGTTCCCCCACATTAGGTAGACAGCATAGTTCCCCACAATAGGTAGACAGCATAGTTTCCCCAAATAAGGTTAGACCGCATAGTTTCCCCACATTAGGTAGACAGCAGTGTTCACCCACATTAGGTAGACAGCATAGTACCCCCACATTAGGTATGCAGCAGTGTTCTCCCACATTAGGTAGACAGCATATTCCCCCCACATTAGGTATGCAGCAGTGTTCCTCCACATTAGGTAGACAGCATAGTTCCCCCACATTGGGTAGACAGCATAGTTTCCCCACATTAGGTAGACAGCACAGTTTCCCCACATTAGGTAGACAGCATAGTCTCCCCACATTAGGTAGACAGCATAGTACCCCCACATTATGTAGACAGCATAGTACCCCCACATTAGGTAGACAGCATAGTACCCCTAAATTAGGTAGACAGCATAGTTTCCCCACATTAGGTAGACAGCATAGTACCCCCACATTAGGTAGACAGCATAATTTTCCCACATAAGACATTAGACAGCATGCTACCCCCCCCCCCGCCTGACCGACCCACACACACTAACAGATATACACTTACAGACACATACTACAGACAGATACACTTACAGACACACTCACTTACCCGTCCGTGGTTTCTTCTTTCCTGCGGCGGCCGGGACTGACGTATGACATAGCTGATGTCCTCCTGCGCAAGTCTGCGGAGGAACGTCACTTGCCCGACATCCCCCGTCAGTCCCGGCCACAGGCTCACTGTTTTGAAGGCCGCGGCACAGCTTCAGAACAGTGAGCCGCAGCGCAGCGGCAGGGCCGGCCCTGCCTGGACCAGCAGCGGCGGCTAGCTGCTTTAGCATGGGGCTAAAGGGCTAGCTGCTTTGTGCCCCCATGAATGACAGGGCCCAGGGCAGATGGCCCTGAGTGCCTCCCATTGGAAGTAGCTTCCTTGCAGATCAATGTACAACCCAATAAAGAGTCTTAATGTTACGCCTAGCGCTCCGGGTCCCCGCTCCTCCCCGGAGCGCTCACGGCGTCTTTCTCCCTGCAGCGCCCCGGTCAGTCCCGCTGACCGGGAGCGCTGCACTGTTTTGGCCGTTGGGGATGCGATTCGCACAGCGGGACGCGCCCGCTCGCGAGTCGCATCCCAGGTCACTTACCCGTCCCGGTCCCCTGCTGTCATGTGCTGGCGCGCGCGGCTCCGCTCTCTAGGGCGCGCGCGCGCCAGCTCTCTGAGACTTAAAGGGCCAGTGCACCAATGATTGGTGCCTGGCCCAATTAGCTTAATTTGCTCCCTGCCTTTATCTAGTCTCCTTCCTTGCACTCCCTGGCCGGATCTTGTTGCCTTGTGCCAGTGAAAGCGTTTAGTGTGTCCAAAGCCTGTGTACCTGAACTTCTGCTACCCATCCTGACTACGAACCTTGCCGCCTGCCCCCGACCTTCTGCTACGTCTGACCTTGCCTCTGCCTAGTCCTTCTGTCCCACGCCTTCTCAGCAGTCAGCGAGGTAGAGCCGTTGCTAGTGGATACGACCTGGTTGCTACTGCCGCAGCAAGACCATCCCGCTTTGCGGCGGGCTCTGGTGAATACCAGTAGCCTCTTAGAACCGGTCCACTAGCACGGTCCACGCCAATCCCTCGCTGACACAGAGGATCCACTACCTGGAAGCCGAATCGTGACAGTAGATCCGGCCATGGATCCCGCTGAGGTGCCGCTGCCAAGTCTCGCTGATCTTCCCACGGTGGTCGCTCAGCAATCGCAGCAGATTGCCCAACAAGGACAGCAGCTGTCGCAGTTGACCGCCATGTTACAGCAAATTCTGCCTCTGCTACAGCAGCAACCATCTCCTCCGCCAGCTCCTGCACCTCCTCCGCAGCGAGTGGCCGCTCCTAACCTCCGCTTGTCCCTGCCGGACAAATTTGATGGGGACTCCAGACTCTGCCGTGGATTTTTGTCTCAGTGTTCCCTGCATATGGAGATGTTGTCAGACTTGTTTCCTACAGAACGGTCTAAGGTGGCGTTCGTAGTAAGCCTTCTTTCAGGAAAGGCCTTGTCTTGGGCCACACCGCTCTGGGACCGCAATGATCCTGCCACAGCCACAGTCCAGTCCTTCTTTGCTGAAGTCCGAAGTGTCTTTGAGGAACCTGCCCGAGCCTCTTCTGCTGAGACTGCCTTGCTGAACCTGGTCCAGGGTAATTCTTCCGTTGGCGAGTACGCCATACAATTCCGTACTTTTGCTTCTGAACTATCCTGGAATAATGAGGCTCTCTGCGCGACCTTTAAAAAAGGCCTATCCAGTCGCATCAAGGATGTGCTGGCCGCACGAGAGATTCCTGCCAACCTCCAAGAACTCATCCATTTGGCTACCCGCATTGACATGCGTTTTTCTGAACGACACCAAGAGCTCCGCCAGGAAAAAGACTTAGATCTCTGGGCACCTCTCCCACAGCATCCTTTGCAGTCTTCGCCTGGGCCTCCCGCCGAGGAGGCCATGCAAGTGGATCGGTCTCGCCTGACCCAGGAAGAGAGGAATCGCCGTAGAGAAGAAAATCTCTGTCTGTACTGTGCCAGTACTGAACATTTCTTGGTGGATTGCCCTATCCGTCCTCCACGCCTGGGAAACGCACGCACGCACCCAGCTCACGTGGGTGTTGCATCTTTTGGTTCTAAGTCTTCTTCTCCACGTCTCACGGTGCCCGTGCGGATTTCTCCTACTACCAACTCCTCCCTCTCAGCCGTGGCCTGCTTGGACTCTGGTGCCTCCGGGAATTTTATGTTGGAGTCCTTTGTTAATAAATTCAGCATCCCGGTGACCCGTCTCGTCAAACCGCTCTACATTTCCGCGGTCAACGGAGCCAGATTGGACTGCACCGTGCGTTTCCGCACAGAACCCCTCCTGATGTCTATTGGACCCCACCACGAAAGGATTGAGTTCTTCATTCTCCCCAACTGTACCTCTGAGGTCCTCCTCGGTCTGCCTTGGCTCCGGCTTCATTCCCCCACCATTGATTGGACCACCGGGGAGATCAGGAACTGGGACTCTGCCTGCCACAGGAAGTGCCTCTCCCCCCCTCCCAGTCCCATCAGGCAAGCCTCTGTGCCTCCCCATGGCCCCCGTCCTGGTGTCACACTGCCCCGTGCCAGGCCTCGCCCTCTGCCCTCCCTCCCCATCCCCACTCCTGCTGTACTGCCTGCCGTTGAGGAAACCCTCCATTCTTTCCCGGTGTCCTCATCCCAGGGGAGGCAGTTACCGGACAAAGAGAAGGGGAGACCTAAGGGGGGGGGTACTGTTACGCCTAGCGCTCCGGGTCCCCGCTCCTCCCCGGAGCGCTCACGGCGTCTTTCTCCCTGCAGCGCCCCGGTCAGTCCCGCTGACCGGGAGCGCTGCACTGTTTTGGCCGTTGGGGATGCGATTCGCACAGCGGGACGCGCCCGCTCGCGAGTCGCATCCCAGGTCACTTACCCGTCCCGGTCCCCTGCTGTCATGTGCTGGCGCGCGCGGCTCCGCTCTCTAGGGCGCGCGCGCGCCAGCTCTCTGAGACTTAAAGGGCCAGTGCACCAATGATTGGTGCCTGGCCCAATTAGCTTAATTTGCTCCCTGCCTTTATCTAGTCTCCTTCCTTGCACTCCCTGGCCGGATCTTGTTGCCTTGTGCCAGTGAAAGCGTTTAGTGTGTCCAAAGCCTGTGTACCTGAACTTCTGCTACCCATCCTGACTACGAACCTTGCCGCCTGCCCCCGACCTTCTGCTACGTCTGACCTTGCCTCTGCCTAGTCCTTCTGTCCCACGCCTTCTCAGCAGTCAGCGAGGTAGAGCCGTTGCTAGTGGATACGACCTGGTTGCTACTGCCGCAGCAAGACCATCCCGCTTTGCGGCGGGCTCTGGTGAATACCAGTAGCCTCTTAGAACCGGTCCACTAGCACGGTCCACGCCAATCCCTCGCTGACACAGAGGATCCACTACCTGGAAGCCGAATCGTGACACTTAAATGGAATGTATCACATAGATTTGTTCTCCTGATTGGAGACACATGATGAAACACCTTCCTATTTCTATTTTCTCATTGTATTTTTATTACATTTTCTGTCCACTATTATTGGGCTGCCATTTAGCTTGAGCTGTTTTAACATGCTAGAAAACAATAGACAGAATCTGACCCATTTAGATAAATTGAAGATGCTACTGGGAATTCTCTGTAACATTTTCAGAGGTCATTCTACAAGGAGGGGGGACCCTAAGCTCTGCTGTGAATGGTGGTGGATCCAGTGTTATCTCTCAACTATTGTGACATTTCACTGTAATCCTGTCTGTGATGAGAAGAAAGGCATTACTGGGAAATGATCTGTACAATACTGATTAGTTTTAGGCCTAGAAGCCAAAATGGAAACTGCAATATTTTAGGATTATTATAAAACATAGACAGTGAAATGGAGCTAAAGTGTACCCATAATGGTTACCTCCCACCCTATCTAAAGAGGCACAAGTACACTTTGCGTGTATCAATTGCCAATGCAACCATATGAATCCCCAAGGGGGTTTTGTGCATGGGTCATGCATGAAATTCACTGGGTATAATACAGTGGTCTTGGTAACCTAGATGCCCACTAAATCTAAAGATCAAAAGGAAGATAACCACAACATGTGCACTTTAAGCTTTAAAAAGAAATACAAAATAAAAAAAGAAGTGAAAAAAAAAAGGAGAAAAATAACACTTTGCCTCTTTTGGCATAATATTATTATTAATAATATTAATAATAATCTGATGCCAAAATGAGTAGGGGGTATATTTTTATACACATCTCTAAATATGTAAAGCCAAAAATGCTACTAGGTATGATAATTTATCATTTCTGTATTCAAACTTCTGCAGACTATCTTAGTGCCAGCAGGATGACAAGTGTATCTGATACATGACATGAATGTGGTTATGTTGTTAGCTGTGCGCATCAAGATCCATTGGCATCTATCAAAATACATTTGTAGAATTCTTGCAGCAATTAGTGTGATACATGATATTACTCTGGAACGATCCTGGAACATGAAATGTCTCCTTCTGGTCTAGCGCTGGTAATAAATGTACCCGGCTCAGTCCTTCTGAGCATCTCTAATGAACTGGGCAATAGGCCAAATCCACTGTTTGCCAATAAATGTATCCCGTGGTGTCATAATGGTGTTTAAATTACATTTAGCACAAAGCTGCTATCAATTTATTTATTGGCTTTAACAGATCTGGAAGCATCCAGGAGATCTGCATGCTGTTTACATTTCTATGTAAATGAAGTACATCATTTCATTTGACAATAGATACGTTATAGATCACTCCTAAAATTATTTAAAAAACATTATGTAGCATAATATGATCATGCTGGAGCATTTCATTTTAATGGCATGTCCCTTCTAAATTCCACTTTGTAATTCCATAAAGAAATCTGCATTCAAATTTGTGAGCCAAAATTGTGTTGCAGAAACCGAAATTTTACTGTAGGAAAAAGGTACAAATCTTTCCTTTATAGATTTGCTTTGTGTCAGTTCCACTATATATATTTGTACTATGTGATAACATAGCCTTAATGGGGTCTGTCAGGTTTGTTTGTGGGTTTTATTATTTTAAGGCTATCTTCCCACGCATTTTGTTCATCTGTCTTTTGAGTCTCAAAAATCTGTCCCAAAGAACTGCTGAAAAAATGACTGCAAGCTCTTTTTTGCTGTTAATCCTTTTTTGGAAAATATTTTGAGCCATGGCTGTCACGTATGGGCAGGGAAGAGGTAAAGTCCTGCACTCGTCTTTCCCTTCCTATTGTGTATCCACCCTAACTGACAGATCCACAACCACAAAGACGGTCCCTGCCTATCTATGTGATGGGACTTCAGGGTAAAAATAGCAAACTACAAAAATACTCAGTCTCAGGTCAGGGGATTGTCTGGAATACATAACCTAAGGCCATTCCAAAAAGAGAAAATGCACTGGCACTCCTATGATCCGTTCATCAAGTACAAGGTATGCCCCCTAAGATGGTAGATTCACTTTGGCAAGCAGTGGTATGATGGTGCAAAAAGCCTTAGCAACCAGACATCCAGCATAGATCCACAATAGAGAGGTAATGAAAGTCTGCACTCACCATTTGATTCATCTGTGCTTTATTAGGAGTCACAACATGGGGGTATACATTGCCCATGTTTCGAAATGCGCTGTCTCATAGATGGCAATGCATTTCTAAACAGAATCCACAAAAAGAATAGACATGTCTATTCTTTCTGCGGACCCGGAATCGGATTTCCACAGCAGAAACATCTCCTGTGGACGTGTGCACAGTGCAGCAGAATTCCATTGAAATCCACTATGAAATTCTTATGTGAACATAGCCTTAGGCAGCAGAGAACCTCATGTGTAAATGTTAAACTACTGGTGTTATTGCATCCACTAAACAGCCCCCTGAACATCTTAGCAAGTTGGAGGTGCTGACGGGACTCACATGTGACTGTTTCCCCATATAAGTGGAAGGATCAGATTAAAGTTGTGTAATGTTAAAAATAAAGAAAGGACTTTTATTTCTCATTTCTTATGGGTCCACTTTTGGCTTTGGTAAAAAAAAAAACTACATTAATAGCGGAAATGTATGATTCCAGCCTTAGAAATTCTTATATCTACTGTTTGCTGCGGTCAAATGTAGACAGTATTATTTCTCAATCCTCCATAGACATCTCATAGGATTAACCAAGAACTTGAGCTTCTCCTCCTATGGATGATGTAGCTGTAATACGTCTTCTGCGGCTGGCCTCAGGTGTCACTAGCCTAGCTTATTACATACGGAGCGCAGAGAAGAGCCTGTACCTTCTCCCAGTGGAATCAATAGACTGGAAGAGTCCGAAATGTAAATTATCTGATTCAATCATCCGAAAAGCAATATGCATTTCACTGACAGCCAACAAAGCTCACATTTTCTCCATGGTCAGCAGATATGTTTGAGCTTAGTGGCAGGTGCTTTGCTTTGAAAGGAATATTATCCATGCAGAAATAAAGTCATACAGGAGAGATGAGGGGAAGGAGAGGGGGGTTGATGCCATGTTTGTACGTTTAAAAATGAGAGACTTCACCTATAGCGCATTTACTGTCCAGTTTGTGCATCACATATATGCAGTGTATATGTGTATATTTATATTATTATTTATTCTATATTTCTTTTTCTTATCACTGTAAGTGCATTTAGAGCTATATGCAGAGAATGGGTCACTGATGGAACAATGTACCTTGAGCATATTGCCCACTACTGGGCCGGCAGTCACTGCCACAGGAAATGGTAGAAAATGGTGTCACCATTTAAAGTGCACCCTCTGAATACAATACATATTGTGGCCCATAAAAACTGTACCATTCCCAGAATTTCCTTATAATATACAACATACCACTGAAATTCAAATCACTCTGTGCCCCTCACATGTAGCAATAATGTCCCATCCTGTCTCCCCACATAATAATAATGCCCCTTGTCCTGTGCCCCCCACATAATGATGCCCCCATCCTTTTCCCCTACATAATCACATTGGCCCCTGTCATGTACCTCTCACATATAGACATTGCCCCTCATTGCCTCTCACGTATCATGCCCCCGTTCATTGCTCCTCACATATCATGCCCCCGTTCATTGCCCCTCACATATCATGCTCCTGTTCATTGCCCCTCACATATCATGCCCCCGTTCATTGCCCCTCACATATCATGCTCCTGTTCATTGCCCCTCACATATCATGCCCCCGTTCATTGCCCCTCAGATATCATGCCCCCGTTCATTGCCCCTCACATATCATGCTCCTGTTCATTGCCCCTCACATATCATGCCCCCGTTCATTGCTCCTCACATATCATGCCCCCGTTCATTGCCCCTCACATATCATGCTCCTGTTCATTGCCCCTCACATATCATGCCCCCGTTCATTGCCCCTCACATATCATGCTCCTGTTCATTGCCCCTCACATATCATGCCCCCGTTCATTGCCCCTCACATATCATGCTCCTGTTCATTGCCCCTCACATATCATGCCCCCGTTCATTGCCCCTCACATATCATGCCCCCGTTCATTGCCCCTCACATATCATGCTCCTGTTCATTGCCCCTCACATATCATGCCCCCGTTCATTGCCCCTCACATATCATGCTCCTGTTCATTGCCCCTCACATATCATGACCCCGTTCATTGCCCCTCACATATCATGCTCCTGTTCATTGCCCCTCACATATCATGCCCCCGTTCATTGCCCCTCACATATCATGCTCCTGTTCATTGCCCCTCACATATCATGCCCCCGTTCATTGCCCCTCACATATCATGCCCCCGTTCATTGCCCCTCACATATCATGCTCCTGTTCATTGCCCCTCACATATCATGCCCCCGTTCATTGCCCCTCACATATCATGCCCCCGTTCATTGCTCCTCACATATCATGCCCCCGTTCATTGCCCCTCACATATCATGCCCCCGTTCATTGCCCCTCACATATCATGCCCCCGTTCATTGCTCCTCACATATCATGCCCCCGTTCATTGCTCCTCACATTTCAGGCCCCCGTTCATTGCCACTCGCATATTATGTCGCCATTTCATGGCCCTCACATACAGTGGAGCAAAAAAGTATTTAGTCAGTCACCAATTGTGCAAGTTCTCCCTCTTAAAAAGATGAAAGAGGCTTTTAATTTACATCATAGGTATACCTCAACTATGAGGAGATGAGCTCCAGACTGGACCAGGGGCAGTCGCTGTATGTCGTATATCTGGATTTTTCCAAAGCATTTGATACGGTTTCACATAAAAGGTTGGTGCATAAAATGAGAAGGCTTGGACTGGGGGAGAATGTGTGTAAGCGAGTAAGTAACTCGCTCAGTGATAGGAAACAGAGGGTGGTTATTAATGGTACTTATTCTGATTGGGTGATGGTTACTAGTGGGTAGTGTTGACGGGCATATGCCATATTCGAATTCGCAATATTTTGCGAATATATGGACGAATATTTGTCATATATTCGCTAAATTCGCATATTCATAATATTCGCGTTTTATTTTCGCATATGAGAAAATTTGCATATGCGGAAATTAGCATATGCAAAAATTAACATAAGCAAAAATTCGCATATGCGAAAAATTAGCACATGCGAAAATTAAAGGGGTTCTCCCTTGTTTATACTGTTTTTTGTTATTATGTTTGTGTGTTATGTGTGTATAAGTATGTGTTTTTTTACGTGTGTTGTGATTATGTATATATGTATTTTCTTACCTATTGTGAAGATCCAGAAGCTGGCCCCTTTTTCTTCCAGCGGCTTGCTGTGTAACCTCGGCCTCCGCCATGTTGTGTTCGGTAAGTGGGATGTCGGGGGGTGTGTTCTTGCTTCTGTCCTTCCTATCTTCTGACGTCCGAGGCGAATCATTTCTTTCTGTTTCTTCCGTGGCTCAGCGACGAAGTTTGCTAGAGAGCATTTGGATGATCCAGAAGAGTATTGGGAGACTGTCATATGGTCAGATGAAACCAAAGTAGAACTTTTTGGTAAAAACTCAACTCGTCGTGTTTGGAGGAGAAAGAATGCCGAGTTGCATCCAAAGAACACCATACCTACTGTGAAGTATGGGGGTGGAAACATAATGCCTTGGGGCTGTTTTTCAGCAAAGGGACCAGGACTACTGATCCATGTAAAGGAAAGAATAAATGGGGCCATATATCGTGAGCTTTTGATTGAAAACATCAGCAAAGGCATTGAAGATGAAACTTGGCTGATTCTTTCAGCATGACAATGATCCCAAACACACTGCCTGGGCATTGAAGGAGTTGCTTCAAAGAAGCATTTCAAGGTCCAGGAGTGGCTTAGCCAGTCTCCAGATCTCAACCCCAAAGAAAACCTTTGGAGGGAGTTGAAAGTCATTGTTGCCCAGCAACAGCCCCAAAACATCACTGCTGTAGAGGAGATCTGCATGGAGGAATGGGCCAAAATACCAGCAACAGTGTGTGAAAACCTTGTGAAGACTTACAGAAAATGTTTGACCTCTGTAATTGCCAACAAAGGGTATATAACAAAGTATTGAGATGAACTTTTGTTATTGACCAAATACTTATTTTCCACCATAATTTGCAAATACGTTTTTAAAAATCAGACAATGTGATTTTTTTCTCATTATGTCTCTCATAGTTGAGGTATACCTATGATGAAAATTACAGGCCTCTCTCTCAAACAATTATACCCACCTAATGCACGGGCAGCTTTCTTCCTCTTCATCCTTGCAGCATGTGAGCCGCAGGGACAGGATCTCGGGCTGGCGTGATGATGTCACATCATTGCTGCCGGGGATAGCATCCCTGCTGCTCACACGCTGCAAGCATGAAGTGAGTGTAAATGGTGAAGCCGGAGCTGACAGCTCCACCTCCAGCATTCTAGTGCACTGCGTTTCTGGGGTGACACCATTGCGCGATTACTTGGGTGGTGTCACCAGGTGCGCTCAGCCCCCTATAGCAATGCGACTGGTGCAGGATTTTATGCTGCAGATTCCTATGTAAACTGAATGACTGAACACAGCTTGAAATCCTGCGCATCAGATCCTGTGCATCAAATATGTGCTGGATACTATACTTGTGAATAAACCCTTAAGTGGTATTTTACAGGATGGGGAATAGGTGTCTGATCGCAGGGAGTACAACCCCTGAGATCCCCATGATTTCCAGAATGGGATTTCGACTGCATTGAGCGGTGGGATTGGCATCTGCTCAATGCATTGTCTATGGGAGCACTGGAGATACCCAGCTACAACACAAAGGTATCTCCGATGCTCCTATAAAATCAGCTTAACCAGCTTTCCAAGAATCGGCTAAAGCTAAAACATGACTAAATGTATTTATTTATTTTTTCATGAGTAAAAAGGACAAGTTAAGGATTCTGCTTTTAAGCAAAAACAATAAAACACAAAATTATTCCAATTTGAAAAAAAGTCTAAAGTGTTCTGCTATTTGATCACTTCTCAGTAAACAGCAGGTGGGGGTGGGGGGTGAAGCAGCAGTACTTCTATTATGAACATCCAAAAGGCTGATGAACAGAGAGGATGGACGCCCCTTTAATTGAAGGCAGACTCCCAGCTCTATTAATTACAGACAGACGAGACGCTGTTCTTGACCTTTACTTACACTTCACTTACAGTAAGCAACCTGCCTGATAAGCCATAATAAATTAATTTCCTTCGGTCAGCCCTAGTTTTACATGATGCAATTTACAATTCATATTTAACCTTGAAAATGTTCAAGCAGCAAAGTGAATGCTAAAAAAAAAAAAAGAGAAAGTAGGGTAAATGAGACCTAAGGAGGTTGTGCTCTTTAGACAATTCCTCATTGCGGACAAACATAACCTTATCACATAGTGACCTGTTGCCTGGGACCTCAGAGATCACATGTAATCTGCAGCCCCTCCACAGGTAAAATAAAGCATTACATTATGCTCACTAAAGTCAGTGACTTGTTACTGTGGATGGTTTTGCCATACTTTGCACAATTGTCAAACGATATCTTTATTTTTGTCATAACTTGGGAAAAATCATAGCAAATACAGAAAAAAGCAGAAAGAAATGAAACATGTAAATTACATCTCAGGGGAAACTTATCACTACTATATATCCTGATCTCTATGTCCTGATCTCATAGAGAAAGCAGATGGAGCTGGGAGGGGTAGGGGACGATCAGATAGCAAGTAGGAGGGATCTGGTATGTAATTATGTCATCCTGTAGTTCGTGGGACGTCACAAACCAGTTCTGACATCCTGTCACTCATATTAAGCACAGTAACTTTCTTTGTGTCAGACTGGTGATCACATGATCAAGGGAAAGATGAAACACCTAGATGCAGATGAGCTGGAACAAAACAAATGGCGCTGTATGACTAGTGATGGTGAGAAGCTTTATATTTGAGGACATCAGAGCTATGACAGATATGTCCACTTAGAAAACCCTAGACTCTAGGTTGGACTTGTCACTGTACCTCTGGGCGGTCTCCACATACTCTGACCACAATGCCCAAATGACTTTGGTAACTTCATGTTAAAGCCTGAGTCTGGTTCTGTCTTTCTCAGCAGGGAAGAATGAGCCTTGACAAAGGCCAAGGTTCACAATGACCTGCCTCTAGGCAGTCTCTAGGAACCCATACCAGAATGCCTGAATGAGCATAGTTTCTTCTCAATGCTAAAAGCTGACTTTGGTGCTTTCTTCCTCAGCAGATTAATAATAAGCTTTGCCAAGGACAGAGGTTCTTGAAAACTTACCATAGACTTGTCACTATCCCTCTGGTTGGTCTCCACATCTTCTGACTGAACTGCATTGCATGAGCTATTGTAAGCACTGGGTAGTGGATCCACTGGCCTGTGTGGACAATGGCTGAACCGTACCAGGGATCGGAGTCTAAGGTGCCACAGGTTTTCACCAGAGCCCGCCGAAAAGCAGGATGGGCTTGCTGCAGTAGGCGGCACCCAGGCCGCAACCCCTGTTACTATCCGTCCACGCAGGTTGCCCAGATGTAACTTGGCACAGATGGCGAGACGTAGTCAGGACAAGCACAAGTCAGAAGGGCAGGTGGCAAAGGAGCAAGGTCAGGTCACGAGCACTAGGTCAGGAGGCAGGCAGCAAAGGAGCAAGCTCAGGTAACGAGCATGAGGTCAGGAACACAAAATAGGCCATCACAGTAGAAACGCTTTCTCTTGGCACAAGGCACGAAGATCGAGCACCATGATACGGAGGTGCCGGACTTAAATAAGGTCCGCCCTGCAGCAGACCAATTAAGGGCACACTGCCCCTTTAAATCTAGCAGCGCCCTAAGGAAAGGGGATGAAAGAGAGAGGCCGGGAGCACTGTGGGGTAAGGAGATGCCCGGGACTCGTGTGCGGGTGCGTCACGCACAATGAGTCCCGGGGCCGCCGCAAGCATAGGAAGGGGTGCACTCATGGCAGGGCAGAACGGCCGGAGCGTTGCCCATATCAACACCCGGGACTTGCATGCGGCCACATCTCGCACCCTTTTCCCGGAGCCACTGGTACCAGCAGGGAGGGAGCACTCACGGCCAAAATGAATGGCCAGAGTGCTGCCCATAACAGCTATGGTTGATTCTGGACCGCATCAAGGACCATAAGGTCAGTGCTAGTTACTTGACTGGGCACAAAACCTTTAACATTCCTTGAACTCTTGACATCTCTATAGAGTGAAATCATAAGCTCATCCTTTATTTCATTTATTGAGGAACCCAAATGATCACATTCTGAGTGTATGGAGGGCTAGAAGATAGGTGATGAGGGGTACAACTGTTGAAATATAGAGAATCATGCCTTTATCTGCAGGCCAAATGATGTCTGTTAGGAGAGGCTTTCCTTGGACCAGAGTCTGGACCAATAATAGAATCCCCCGTCCAAATAACGGGATTTGATCAGTCCATTTTTTTCTCCCCTCATCTCCTGAAAAACAATGGACATGCTATGGAAATCCAAGAGAGTCCATTCAAAGTCAATCAAACAGGTAGCTTCAAAGAGGAACACCGGTCTTGATATGGCGCTGGACACAAATGGTGCACACGAATGGATAAAAGCAGGTAGTTTATTCTCCCATCATGCAACGCGTTTCACTGCGATAGCAGCTTCATCAGGCATTATGAAGCTGATGAAGCTGCTATCGCAGTGAAACGCGTTGCATGATGGGAGAATAAACTACCTGCTTTTGTCCATTCGTGTGCACCATTTGTGTCCAGCGCCATATCAAGACTGGTGTTCCTCTTTGAAGCTACCTGTTTGATCTCTATACCTGACCGGCCGCCTGCGGACACTACCACTACATGTGCTCACCATTGTTGTGTATGTGGAAACATAACCTCTATAGGTGAGCATTCAATTTATATCTTATACGCCTCACAGGTTATCTTTTAATGCACCATGGAGCGCTGTACCCTATTTTGTCTGTTTTAGCATTCAAAGACAATGGCTGTTGTCACACAAAAGGTGATATAGTCGCTGAAAAAACTGCGCACACAAGTTATATTAGGTACACAAACAGATAAAATCAACAGGACCCAGAGATGGCAGCCACAAACACAGAATCTAGAAGGCAAATTTAAGTAAACTTCCAGTATCGCCAAAAAGTGATAACAAAGACAAAAGCTAAAACTTGCAAAAGGTAAATAGCACAAAGGAAGCTATACTTATCTAAGAAGAGCCATGACATCACATGACGGAGCATCGTGACGTCATGGCTCCACCCCTCATGACATCACGGCCCGTCCCCTTAATGCAAGTCTATGGCAGGGGGCGTGACGACCGTCACGCCCCCTCCCATAGACTTGTATTGACGGGGGGCGGGCCGTGATGTCACGAGGGGCGGAGCCATGACATAACGATGCTCTGGCCCCTGTATTGCCCGTCATTACGTGCAGAGCTATCTCGCTCTGCGCAGTAAAGATAGTGGGGTGCAGCAGCGGTGATCTCCGGGGTCCTCAGCAGCGGGACCCCGGCGATCTGACATCTTATCCCCTATCCTTTGGATAGGGGATAAGATGTCTAGGGGCGGAGTACCCCTTTAAAGGGGTTATCCAGGAAAGAACTTTTTTTTTATATATCAACTTGGTCCAGAAAGTTAAACAGATTTGTAAATTACTTCTATAAAAAAATCTTAATCCTTTCAGTACTTATGAGCTTATGAAGTTGAGTTGTTCTTTTCTGTCCAAGTGCTCTCTGATGACACGTGTCTCGGGAACCGCCCAGTTTAGAAGCAACTCCCCATAGCAATCCTCTTCTACTCTGTGCAGTTCCCGAGACAAGCAGAGATGTCAGCAGAGATGTCAGCAGAGAGCACTGTTGCCAGACAGAAAACAACAACTCAACTTCAGCAGCTGATAATTACTGAAAGTATTAAGATTTTTTAATAGAAGTAATTTACAAATCTGTTTAACTTTCTGGAGCCAGTTGATAAAAAAAAAAAAAAAAAAATGTTCCTGGAATACCCCTTTAAAAGTTTCACCTGTCCTATCATGGAAGGAGTTATGGAGGAGAGGTAAGGAAGGGGATGGGTCAGGTTTCAGATCCACCAGTCTCTACCCTCATGCGGGAGGGAGCAAAATTACCTCCATAAACCGTACAGCGAAAAGTACAGGCATATGATAAGAGGTCTCTGTGTATAGTGGGTAGTTGTTGGCCTCTATATTGAATATATGGACTATCCCAGGGTTGTGGTTGGATGGCCAGTACATGGCAGGATCCCCGGGTCATTACAGCTGGGTACAAGGGTGTTAGGGGAATGAAAATGATTTATGGGTCTGGAAATAAAGAATTGGCCACGTCTGCCAATCCTGCATGAAGCGGGGGAGGTGACCGCCACGGAACCTTAAATAATGCACATGTCTGGGATATCTTGTGTACCAAGAATTAGGAGAATACTTTCTAAAATAATACCCAATTGGCACTATTTTATTGCAGAGCTTAGTATAACCTATATAATATTAGACATGCAAGTCTTTATGATGCATTGTCACTAATAGTAGTTATAAGATAATAGCCACCTGACCATGGGGGTAGATGATTTCTGCACAGAGTATGGCTGAGAAGCTGCTGTGAAATGACACAATCCATATTCCCAGAATCTCAGCGCGGGCAGGATGGAATCAGGATGGAATCACTGTGTCCTTATAGTCACTCCAGCCGCCCGATGTGGGAGGAAAGGAAGTGTAAGGAGCTGGAAAGGAATCTGCTTGTGGAAAGAAGTAGAAAATAAAGGCAAACACTTCTGAAAAAGTGAGACTTGATGATTCACCAATTCTCAAAGGATCAGTCATTCTTCATGCAATGACTGCATTATAATGTATGTGGTGTTCCTGGATGTGGTACCCCACAGAGTGACACATCACTAAACACAAGAGATGATGCAACAGCCCTTCCCTTTCTTATGCATCAGCAATGGTATACATCCAATACACAGCACTTCAGAAAAATATCTATCTATCTATCTATCTAGATAGATAGATCTTGCCGTCAGGCTAATAAATCCATCACTTTTTGCATCTTATTTTGGAGTGCTGCGGAACTTATTCATTCTGGTGTCTACTACTGACCCGTTACCTGGGACAACGGTCTGCTGGCACCCATCACCGCCTCTTTTTGTGGTTGTGCTGCTTCACATCTTCCTTTATCTATCTATCTCACATCTCTCATATCTATATATATATCATCTATCACACATCTGTCTATAAATCTGTATGAATTTTGTCTAGTTATTCATCTATGCTCACTGGACAACACCAAATATTCACCCTTCTAGTACATATATGTCAAATGCATTCTGATCTGCCAGTATGTGTTATAGAGCAGCAGGAGATAAGAAAGTAAATATAAAAATATTCCAGGTGAGTATTATTTTATTGTTTATATCTCTGTGGTAGCCACGGGGCTGCTAGGAAATACTTTATTACTTTGTGACACCAGGGCACCGTTAGCCTATACACATTCCGAGGTTGGAGACAGTTGCTCCTGGGCCAGATACGGGGAGTAATGGAACACACCGACGTCAGGTTACGTATACCAATTGTTTGTATACCATTCTACTTAGCCTTTCCTGCTCTATAACATTGTGCTAGCAGATTTGCAGCTTTTTCCTGGGGATAACTTCCCTTTTGGGACCACACAGGAATTCAATTAGTCGACTTATTAATAATTTTTAGATGAAGAACAATTGCCATTTCACTAATGATAACTCTCCCATATATCTTGGTCCTGGACACTTAGTCTCTGGTCTTAGTCACTGGTCTCATTGCAGAACTCATGTAACAAATGCAGTTACTATTTGTAACCTCAAAGCCTTCATGAGTTGTGTAAGGATTTCTCCCTGGGCATAGCTCTGGGATTGTTCTTGACATAGCCACAGGACAAGTTTCCACTTCAATCAGAAGGCACACAACAGTACTTTATGCAAGTCCGGCCCCTCGCCAGCTTTATTAGACAGGTTGCAGGATAAATAAAAACATAAGACAGGAACAAACAAAACCCTAGACCATCTAGTCACTAACTAAACAATCCAGCGTTCCCTGACTATAAACTGGTGGGTTTTTCCTTGGCTAGTTAAACTTATGCCTCCTGCAACCTTCTACTCACTGTTCACACACAGTGTTTTCAACTTCTGGCTGTGTGTGCTAAGACTCCTTGTCTTGTCCACTTCACTGTTGGGGCCACTCACAGCTCAGGCTGTGTGTTCCTCACAAGGACCCCTGCCTCCCCCCTACAGCCACCTTGCTGTCTTCTGGGGAGAGCACAAACTATTCTGTCGGTTTCTCCAGGGTTAGCTAGGGAAATACACCTTTCCCTTGCCACAGTGTCACAGTAGTCACACAGTCTGCCATTAAGTTAGCATCCTGTACAATAACCTAAGAATCAACCAACAAAAGCAGCCGCTTCTAACCTCTTCCCTATTACATGACTCATGTGACCAGATAGGTCAAATACATAGGCTGAGCCATGCAGACAGGTTAAATGCTTCCTCAATCCATTGCAGAACCATGAAAATGATATTACGTAATTCCTTAAATTGGAAAATCAGTCTTTTTCATACAAAGGAAAGATCTGAGCAATAAGTACTTCCTGCCTTGGGCAATACACACCTACAATTATTAGATAATGGCAGCAACCATCTATCATATAGAGATCAGCGTCACCTCATTGGGGAGGCATTTCCAGCATTTCTTTGGCAGACCAGCACATTCTAAAAGTACATCACATTGCTGATTCACTCTTCAGGAAAATTACTGTATCACTTTATACATTTCTAAGCAGGATTGTTCTTCAACAGGGGCATTGCTTGGGGAGTGGGGTGGGGGATGTTAACGGTGCTGGGTAACGTCTAACGTCTGGGTAGCGTCTCGCACGTTGGCATTTGGCACACAATGGTCGGTTGTCAGCCCCTCTGTTGTCCCGCTCTCCACGTCATCTCAGAAAATTTCAGACTTTCAGGCTTGACGTGGAGATTGGGAAAACAGCATTTCACTGCCGCAGACAGAAGGAGCACTCCACATACCTGCTTCCTCCCTCCTATGCCGCTCAACTCCCGCCATTCACATCGGCTCTGTCACCCCCACACCGCACATCTCCCTCCGCACATCTTCCACCATTCACATCACCTCCACACCGCACATCTCTCTGCTGCTCACATAGACCCGCCACACATCTCCCGCCACTCACATCACCCCCGCACCGCACATCTCTCTGCTGCTCTCATAGACCCGCCACAAATCTCTCGCCGCTCACATCACCCCCGCACCGCACATTTCTCTGCTGCTCATATAGCCCCACTGCACATCTCTCCACTACCCTCCACTACCAATATGTATATATTGTATATGATCTCTCATGGTAATGATGGTGGTTGTTAGTCTGTCTGGCCCGTGTCTGAGGGTGGACTGGCTAAGGCCGTGGCTGGCCTTTGGCTTTGGACTCTAGCCCCGGGTCTTTTGAAGACCTAGCAAAGCCCCTGCTCTTCAACGAAAAAATATGATGGCAAATGGCAAAATGTCTGACCAAAGGGGTTCATATGTATCAACGATGGCAATTGTATGCGTCATTGAGTCTTGAAAACTTTAATCTATACAACCATTTTATTTTCCTATTTTTATTACCATATGATATGGTTTATGAGGAAGAACAATAGACCCATCACAGCTGTAACTTGAAGGGGTATTCCAGTGCAAAAAATTTATCCCCTTTCCACAGGATAGGGAATAAGTGTCTGATCATGGGGGTCTAGCCTCTGGGACACCCCACAATTTCTTAAATGGAGCTCTTACTCTCCCCCCTAAATAGAGAGGCTTGCTGGCATACATTCATTATCTTTGAGAGCACTAGAGATACCTCAGTGCAGCGCTCATGTATCTCCGCTGCTCCTATTGACAACAATTGACATGCCGCACCAAACCCCTACAATCAGACACTTATGCCTTATTCTAGTGATAGAGGATATGTTTATTAGCATTTAAATACCTCTTTTAAGCTTAAAGAGGTACTTCGCCCCTAGACATCTAATTCCCTATCCAAAGGACACTGGACCAAATTCTTGAGTTGATTTAGACCCCAGCCAGACCCTTCCTGGCTCCTCTTCTGCTCCAGGTGCCATGACACACTAATGTGCTAGTGTCAATATGTTGTCTAATCCACTGTACATGACTATGTCCTGCAGCTGGATGATGTCAGCACCTCGTGTAGTGGCTCCCAGAGTTGCCCCCTCCCGTTTACTTAAAATTTGCCCATAAGCTGTTTTATCACAGGTATCTCTTGGCATTTAGGCCCACCCTGTTCAGATGGTTGGATAAAATACAGAATCAGATGAAGAACCCTTTTAATGTTCCCTGTTTGGTTTCACATCTGATTCATGAATGGTGTAATGGCTGAATAAGTCCTTCAGCAATGAGGAAATATTGACTAATAGATGAAATCTGTAATATTATCTTAGGGTCAAATACAATAAGTGGCTATAGCAGCGTTATCTATTCCAATTGCATACTGTCATATTTTTTTCCAGTTGTGTCTATGCCAGAAATCTGTGAGCCTCTTGCCAACTTCATTTCACAGTAATAAGCCCTGCGCCGGGACCAACAAGTATGCTGAATAAAAGAGAGGACTGTGACATCTGCACAAGCTAAACAAAACATGGAATGTCAGTGGTTAAATGAATCACATCGACTAGTAAGAACAGGATATCCATACAACATGCTGTGTCCACACTAAATAAATCCATATCTTTGAAGAGCCGTGGTAGAACAAAGGTCACAGAGGATAGAATACCACAAGAACATGGACCATCAGAGAGTCCCGGGAGCGGTGGTTTTCATTCGTATGCTGCCATATTGCCATATTAATCAGATTGTTGCAAGAATTCATTTAGCTGGTACAAACAGATACATGGTTTTGTAGTGTAGATTATCTTTATAGTTTATTACTATTTTATGATTTTATAATATCAACAGCTTTTATATATTTTACACTACAAAGTGTTTTCAGGAATCTCTAGTTTTTTCCCCCAGAAGTTTAATAAAATAGTCACAAGCCCCATCCGTTTTAATGCTTACAAAAGGAAACAATGACATAGAACCTGGATCCCTGCTCAGTTCTCATTATTTATTCAGCGCTGTTGTGTATAGATAATACATGAAAACTAACCCCGGGGGCTCAGCATTTAGTCTTATGTATAAAATGCAATAGTAAGCCGGTTATATGTGCTGTATGCTGTGTCTGACATGATGGGCTGTAGGAAGGTTACTATGATACATTAATCTACCGCTACCAATATAAAATACACCACTGAGAACATGAATAAGAGCAATTATTGTGGAGCCAGACTGGGTAGATGTTCATGATGGGATGAGCATGATATCACTGTAGCGGAGGTCACCTTGTCTAATGGACAGGACAGCTATACTTTTCAGTGGAATTTTACATTTCATAACCTGTGAACACAAAACAATTTTTAGATTCAGAAATTTATTAAAAATTACACGAGTACCTGTCATCAAACCATATTTTCTAAACTAACTCGGATTATATTCCCTAACTACTTCTAACACCCCTCCTGCCCTTAAAATTTTTTTCCGAGCTTTAAAAAGCTGTGTGTCATACCTTTCCTCTTGCTCACATTGTGTGAGCTCCCGGCAGGAGAAAGAGGGCGTTCCCCAGCAGGCGCGACTTCACTGAAGCCTGTAAGAGCTGTGCCCACCATGATCCGCATGCACTTCCTGAGTCTGGTCTCCTGCCAGGCTGGGGGGAGACCAAACTAACTGTTTGACTTGCGCAGGGAACAGAACAGAGCCACCTAGTGACCGTTTTTTCAATCACATTAAAAACATAAAGGTTGAGAATTTTAACAGAAAGTAAATAGCAAAGTTTCTTATAATTACATAAGGAACAATATATTAAAAGTTTAGTTTGGTGACAGGTACTTTTAAAAAATAATGTGTATTAAAGGGGTTTTCAAAGAATTAAAAGTTATCCCTATCTACAGAATAGGGAGTAACAAGAGGATCGGGGTCTGACTGCTGGGACCCCCACTAGTCATGAGAATGGAGTGAATGGAGTGAAAGTATTCATTGCTCGGTCAAAACCAGGAGTGGAATTCACAAAAGGTGTAAGTCTTTCTATTATAGTTTTTCTTCACTCCTGGTTTTCATTGAAAATACAGAGCAAACTCCTAAACAAAATACTTTGGCCCTGATTTACTAAAACCCGAGTGTTTAATGTGGAGTGTTTTCTTTTTCTTTTTTTCTTTTGTGGAGTGTTTTCTTTAGTTTTTTTCCCCCTGTTTTATTAATCTGTTGCACGTCTCTGTTTTTTTTTTTTGTGTCGCACGGGTTTAAATCTGTCATACAAAATGTATTCTGCCCTGACAGGCAGTATTGCCAAGATGATTACAGAAACATCCAATTAAAGATAGGAAAGTGAGAAGCAAACACACAGAACAGATTAAGATATATGGGTCAAAAAGAATTAAAAAAAGTTGTATAAAGTAACACATTGAAAGGCTGCATTCACACGGCCATCTGTCTCTGTAAATTCAGACTACATTAGTGCTTGTACCAAAAAGATACATAGAATCGCTGGGGCGGGGGGGGGGGGGGGGGGCTAATATGTCTGGCCCACGCAGCGCTTCTATATATCTTGCCCCCTGCTTCACTATATAAGTCTTGCCCCCCTCAAGCGCAATTATATAGGTATTGTCCCCCGTAGTGCATGTGTATATATATCCCCCCCCCCGCAGTGCTATCATAAGCCCCCGGCAGTGCTATGAATGAAAAGTATTCTATTAGCAGCGCATCGGGCCAGGAAGCCATCCGGCCTGATGCGCTTCTGAAAGAATACTTGTCTTTCATATGTACATAGAAGCACTGTGGGGGCCAGATAACGCTATATATCTGACCCCCACAGCGCTTCTATAATCATATGCCTACGCAGCGCTATGAATGAAAAGTATTCCAACAGCAGCACATCTGCTCAGGAAGCCGGCCGCCCGATTCGCTGCTGATAGAATACTTTTCATTCATAGTGCTGCGGAGTAATTATGATTATTGTGATAGTAAAAGTACACTGTACATCGCTGCGGAGCGTAGCATGCCGCCTGCTCCCCTGCTTAACAAATTCTGATCGGATTGGGTCTCAGAAGTGAGACCTGGTGCGATCATCCCTCAGCTCCTGTAGTACTGCCCCCAACATAAAATAGACCCTGTTCCATAATGGGGGTAGGATTCACTCTGTTTTGTGTAATTTCCCAACAGTTCAGAGCTGTTGGGTTTTGGTGAAGCAAAATTCACACGTTTTCCTGTGAGTTTTTCCATCATACTCTGAGTGTTTTTTCTTTTTTGTCTGGAACACACCCCTCTTTTGGCTAACCACACCCATTTTGCCGGGTTTAAAAAACACTGAGTGGTGGTATTTTGTGTCGGGAAATTGTGTCGCCCAAAGTGTCGCATGGGCTATGTGACACAAATTTGGTGAGAAAACGAATCGGCTTGACATTAGTAAATCAGGGCCTATGTGTGAACATAATCTTAGACTTTCTAGTTTACGCTGTGTAAGTATTAGACAGTTATAGTAGATCTGGGCTACAATTTTAGAAAAATGACACAAAAACACATTGGTGTTTTTCGATGCCTATTTTGTACAGAGCACTCCTGATGTAACCTTAGTATAAAACCCTTTCTTACTATACAGATGAATTCTTCCTCTTTAGGGTATGTTTACACTGAAGAATTGACAAATAATTGACGTAAAATCATTACGGTCAGGAAATTCAGTAAATCTGCCATCCTTTCCTTGGTAGGTAATTGGCATGGAAATGGCATGGAATACGAACCGGGCAAAAAACCAGCATCAGTTCTACTTTAAACTCATTTTGTCAGGAAAAATAAAGCCACATTGACTTAAATGGGCCAGAAGAATGAACATGTTAAATCTCCCAGTAGAATACGATTCCGCATTGGAACTTCAGCCTCATCCATTCCTCAGTGTGAACATACCCTTATAGACACAATACAAAAATGCAATGTAGCCAAATATTTACTTATAAAGCAGCGTATCATTGGCAACTGGTAGAGGTGAACTTATGTCTGCTTCAACTGTATTCTTACTGTAGTAACAAATTCCTATGGGGTTTATTATGGTTTTTTTTCCCCATAACATTTTATAACTACTACCCAGTCAGTAGACCAGTGTTTCCCAAGCAGGGTGACTCCAGATGTTGCAAAATTACAACTCCCAGCTGAAGGCTGTCCGGCATGCTGAGAATTGTAGTTTTGCAATAGCTGGAGGCATCCTGGTTGGGAAAACACGGCAGTAGACCAATGACTTAAAGGGGTACTCCGGTGGAAAATAATTTTTTTTTTAAATCAACTGGTGCCAAAAAGTTAAACATTTTTGTAAATGACTTCTATTTAAAAATCTTAATTCTTCCAGTACTTATCAGCTGCTATATGCTCCACAGGAAATTCTTTTCTTTTTGAATTTCCTTTCAGTCTGACCACAGTGCTCTCAGCTCACTCCTCTGTCCATTTTAGGAACTGTCCAGAGTAGGAGCAATTCCCCATAGCAAACGTATCCTGCTCTGGACAGTTCCTGACATGGACAGAGGTGTCAGCAGAGAGCACTGTGGTCAGACTGAAAAAGAAATTCAAAAAGAAAAGAACTTCCTCTGTAATATACAGCAGCTGATAAGTACTGGAAGGATTAAGATTTTTTAATAGAAGTAATTTACAAATCTGTTTAACCAGTTAAAAAATAATAATAATGTTTTCCCCTTAAGCAGGTCAGGCCCAGATATCTTGCTTGTTTACCATCAGAAGTGATATTGCAATGCCAACAAAATACACATTTTTTGCATATAATAAAAAAACAAAGATGACTGATGAAGACAACTGAGTAATAAAGCAAACACGGCCAATACAGATTGTATGGCGCTCTGTATAGATATGGTAATGGGGAAACATGCCGACGCACACATTTATGACAGTGGGGAGGTTGACTTGTCAGGACACACATGCAGTTAACAAGGCCGTCATATATTACCATGATATATTATTTTGCCAAGTCTTCTAAAGTGTTGAGAATATCTCCAGGAATCCATTCATTGCAGGGGCGGATCCAGAGTCTAGTCTCGGGAGGGGCACTATTAGAGTATTTTGTGTTGGCGGACAGAAAATAAGATGTTACTTAAGGAACTTACAATATTATTAAATGTATCATACAGTCCTAACCTTGTTTAAGACTCATAAGCCATGTTCACATGCCAGAATTTCCAATGCAGAATTCGGCATGGAAATTCCGCTGCAGCAGAGTCCCGTTGAATTCAACATGATTCTGCTGCTCTGCAGAATATCCATGCCAGATGTGTCCAGCACAGAAATTCCATTTTCTGTATCCGCAGAAAGAATAAACACATTTATTCTTTCTGCAGACACCGTGCGGACATTCCGTAGTGTGAACATGGCCTTACATTACAAACAGCTAGGATATGTTTAAATAGATATATCAATATTACAAAGATAAGACATTTTAAGCAGTTTACGTCAAATATATTATAATGTTTACATAAACAGGACTATACATAGGACACGTGGTCACACATTTAAACTGGACGAAAGGAGATTTTGTCTAAGGCAAAGGAAAGGGTTTTTACACTAAGATCAATAAGGATGTGAAATCCTCTGTCTGCAGATGCGGCTTTATTAGAGTCTATATAGACATTTAAACAGCAACTGGATGAATATTTGCAAAATCAGAACATTAAGGGATATAGGCCGTGATTTTTTAGCATGTTGTGATGCCAGCGCTGTAGCATGTTGTGATGCCCGCGCTGTAACATGTTGTGATGCCCGCGCTGTAGCATGTTGTGATGCCCGCATTGTAGCATGCTGCAGAAAATTATTTCCAGTATAATAATCCAATATACCAATTGCCACAGAATGGGAAAGTGCAAAAAAAAAGTTTGTACCTTTTAAAACTACAGCTCCCATGATGACCTTAAAGGGGTTATCCAGGAGAATTTTTTTTTTATATATCAACTGGCTCCAGAAAGTTAAACAGATTTGTAAATGAATTCTATTAAAAAATCTTAATCCTTTCAGTACTTATCAGACCTCCATTAGGGAGGAAGGCTAATGAATCGTTTGTTGCATCTGTCTTTACAGAGGAAGGGGTTCTACGTTTGCTATCTAAAGTGAAGACAAATAAGTCACAGGGGCCTGATGGGATACACCCAAAATTATTAAAAGAGCTTGGTGGTGAGCTAGCAAAACCGTTAACAGATTTATTTAACCAATCATTGGCAACAGGAGTCGTCCCGGAAGATTGAAAATTAGAAAATGTTGTGCCCATTCACAAGAAAGGTAGTAGGGAGAAATCAAGCAACTATAGATCAGTAAGTCTGACATCAATAGTGGGGAAATTAATGGAAACCCTACTAAAGAATAGGATTGTGGAACATCTAAAATCCCATGGATTGCAAGATGAAAAACAACATGGTTTACTTCAGGGAGATCATGTCAAACAAATCTTATTGATTGATTTTAGTAAGGCTTTTGATACTGTCCCACATAGAAGAGTTATCAATAAACTACAGTCATTGAGCTTCGACTCCAATATTGTTGAGTGGATTAGGCAGTGGCTGAGTGACAGATAACAGAGGGTTGTAGTCAATGGAGTATATTCAGAGCAAGTTCTTGTGACCAGTGGGGACCTCAGGGATCTGTACAGGGACTAATATTATTTTGTATCTTCATTAGTGATATCGCAAAAGGTCTCGATGGTTTTGGTCTTTTTGCTGATGACACAAAGATATGTAACAGGGTTGATGTTCCTGGAGGGATACGCCAAATGGAAAAGGATTTAGGAAAACTAGAAGAATGGTTAGAACTCTGGCAACTGAAACTTAATGTGGACAAGTGCAAGATAATGCACCTGGGGCGTAAAAACCCTCAAGCAGAATATAGAATATTTGACACAGTCCTGACCTCAGTATCTGAGGAGAGGGATTTAGGAGTAATTATTTCAGAAGACTTAAAGGTAGGAAGACAATGTAATAGAGCAGCAGGAAACGCTAGCAGAATGCTTGGATGTATAGGGAGAGGTATAAGCAGTAGAAAGAGAGAAGTGCTCAAGCCGCTGTACAGAACACTGGTGAGACCTCACTTGGAGTATTGTGTGCAGTACTGGAGGCCGTATCTCCAGAAGGATATAGATACTCTATAGAGAGTTCAGAGAAGAGCTACTAAACTAGTACATGGATTTCAGGATAAAACTTACCGGGAAAGGTTAAAGGACCTTAACATGTACAGCTTGGAAGAAAGAAGAGACAGGGGGGATATAATAGAGACTAATAATACATAAAGGGAATCAACACGGTAAAGCAGGAGAGCATATTTAAAAGAAGAAAAACTACCACAAGAGGACATTGTTTTAAATTAGAGGGGAAAAGGTTTCTGCAGTAATATCAGGAAGTATTACTTTACTGAGAGAGTAGTGGATGCATGGAATAGCCTTCCTGCAAAAGTGGTCGCTGCAAATACAGTGAAGGAGTTTGAACATGCATGGGATAAGCATAAGGCTATCCTTCATAGAAAATAGGGCCAGGGACTATTGATAGGATTCAGATTATTGGGCAGACTAGATGGGCCAAATGGTCCTTATCTGCCGACACATTCTATGTTTCTATATGTTTCTATGCTGAATTTGAGTTGTTCTCTTCTTTCTAAGTGCTCTCTGATGACACCTATCTCGGGAACTGTCCAGGGTAGAAGCAAATCCCCATAGCAAACCTCTTCTACTCTGTGCAGTTCTTGAGAAAGACAGAGATGTCAGCAGAGAGCACTGTTGCCAGACAGAAAAGAACAACTCAACTTCAGCAGCTGATAATTATTGGAAGGATTAATATTTTTTAACAGAAGTAATTTACAAATCTGTTTAATTTTCTGGTGCCAGTTGATATATATATATATATAAAAAAAGTTTTTTCCTGGAATACCCCTTTAAGTATGTGGTAATTGTATGCTGAGAGTTGTTGTTTCACCCATCATTACTGCAAAACTTACAAGTGACTCCAGCTCTGATGGAACAGTCAGGCAGCATACACAATTTTATCAGTGACTACAGGTGACGTCTTCTCTATAGTGAGGAGAATACACAATGATATCAGTGACTACAGGTGACAGCTTCTCTATAGTGAGGAGAATACACAATGATATCAGTGACTACAGGTGACGTCTTCTCTATAGTGAGGATAATACACAATGATATCAGTGGCTATAGGTGACGTCTTCTCTATAGTGAGGAGAATACACAATGATATCAGTGACTACAGGTGACGTCTTCTCCATAGTGAGGACAATACACAATGATATCAGTGACTATAGGTGATGTCTTCTCTATAGTGAGGAGAATACACAATGATATCGGTGACTACAGGTGACATCTTCTCTATAGTGAGGACAATACACAATGATATCAGTGATTACAGGTGACGTCTTCACTATAGTGAGGAGAATACACAATAATATCAGTGATTACAGGTGATGTCTTCTCTATAATGAGGAGAATACACAATGATATCAGTGACTATAGGTGACGTCTTCTCTGTAGTGAGGACAATACACAATCATATCAGTGACTACAGGTGACATCTTCTCTATAGTGACTACAATACACAAGGATATCAGTGATTAAAGGTGACGTCTTTATAGTGAGGAGAATATACAATGATATCAGTGATTACAGGCGACGTCTTCTCTATAGTGAGGAGAATACACAATGATATCAGTGATTACAGTTGACGTCTTCTCTATAGTGAGGAGAATACACAATGATATCAGTAACTACAGGTGACGTCTTCTCTATAGTCTTTCCTTATCTAATTCAGATGTACATACCGCCGGGTCCAGCTAAATGTTCTCTCTGCAGAACTGGACGCCCATACGTCTCCTCACTATGTCAGCGGATTCTGATCCTCTATATGAAAACAATAATTATTATAATACTGCCGAACACCGTATCCTTTGAATATATTACTGCCAGACACTGCATTCTGTGAATATAATACTGGCACACATCCTCTGAATATAATACTGCCACAGTGTACACACTCTGAAAATACTCCAACACACTGTACCCTCTGAATATAAAACTGCCACACACCATATCCTCTGAATATAATACTACTACAATATGAACCCTCTGAATATATCCTTGTAATATACACTAAACCTCATATATAATAATAATGCCCATTCTGTGCCCCCCATATAATAATTATGACCCTTCCTGTTCCCCCCACATAATAATAATGCTTTCTCTCCTGTGCCTCCAGCATATAATGACCCCATCATGTTCCCCTTACATATAATGCCCCCTGTCCTACCCCCTCAGGGGGCATTATATGTGAGGAGCACAGGACATGGGGAATTATATGTGCGGGGCACAGCACAGGGGGCATTATATGTGAGGGGCACAGCACTGGGGGCATTATTTGTGAGGGGCACAGGACATGGGGCATTATATGTGCGGGGCACAGCACAGGGGGCATTATATGTGAGGGGCACAGCACTGGGGGCATTATTTGTGAGGGGCACAGGACATGGGGCATTATATGTGAGGGGCACAGGACATATAATGCCCTATTATTGGACATATAATGCCCTGTTTTTATATTATACATGAGGGGCACATGACAGGGGGGCATTATAAGTGAGGGGCAAATGTCAGTGGGGCATTATATGTGGGGGGCACATGACAGGGGGGCCCTCCAGTCATGTGCCCCTCACATATAATGCCCCCCCTGTCATGTGCCCCTCACATATAATGCCCTCCTGTCATGTGCCCCTCACATATAATGCCCCCCTGACATGTGCTCCTGACTTATAATGTGCCCTTTTCTGTGCATCGCCTTTAGTTTTAGTTTTAAAGGGGTATTCCAGGAAAAAAAAGCTTTTTTTTTTTTTATATCAACTGGCTCCAGAAAGTTAGGCTGGGTTCACACCACGTTTTGTTAAATACGATTCCCGTATACGGCTGGGAGGAGGGGGGGCGGGGCTTAATAGCGGCGCCCGCACTCTGTCTATGAGCTGACCGGAGTGAACCGCAGCCTCCGGTCGGCTTCGTTTTCGGCCGTATGCGGTTTCCTGACAGTAGGCAAAAACGCGGTCGACCACGTTTTTGCCTGCAGTCGGGAAAACCGCATATGGCCGAAAACGAAGCCGACCGGAGGCTGCGGTTCACTCCGGTCGGCTCATAGACATACATTAAATACGGTTCCCGAATACGGCTGAGTGCGGGCGCCGCGATTAAGCCCCGCCTCCCCTCCTTCCAGCCGTATATGGTAACCGTATTTAACAAAACGTGGTGTGAACCCAGCCTTAAACAGATTTGTAGATTACTTCTATAAAAAAAATCTTCCAATAATTATCAGCTGCTGAAGTTGAGTTGTTTTCTGTCTGGCAACAGTGCTCTCTGCTGACATTTCTGCTTGTCTCAGGAACTGCACAGAGTAGAAGAGGTTTGCTATGGGGATTTGCTTCTACTCTGGACAGTTCCTGAGACAGGTGTCATCAGAGAGCACAGAAAAGAACAACTCAACTTCAGCAGCTCATAATAACTGAAAGGATTAAGGTTTTTTAATAGAAGCAATTTTCAAATCTAAATACACTATGTAGCAAGGAAAAGTAGAGGAGAGCACTATTGGATAATTACCACTAAAACAAAAAGGATATATATGCAAAGGTGGATGGAGGTCCAGTGAAATCAATGACACGTGTGGGGTGCATGCAAAGGAGCTACAGTAACTGGAAATGACACAAAGAGAACAATAGCATGCACTCACCGCAGGAAATGTGTTTAGGCGTCCGGAGGTCCCGGGGGAGCATCAGGTGGATACCGAAGCGCTCAGAGGTTATGCCGGTCGTTTCACGCGACTATGCGCGCTTCTTCCGGAGAGGCCGTTTAACTTTCTGGAGCCAGCCAGTATATAAAATTTTTTTTTCCTGAATAACTGCTCCATTCTTGTACAGTGTGAGACACAGGAATGTGATCTCCGGGCGCCTGCACGATGATGTGATGTCATCGCGCCGGCCTGCAGTTATTGGCTCTGTGCACTTAGGACAAGCAGGGCTCTATACACTGGGGACAAGCAGGACTCTGTACACTGAGAATAAGCAGGGCTCTGTACACTGAGAACAAGCAGGGCTCTGTACATTTAGGATAAGCAGGGCTCTCTGCACTGAGGACAAGCAGGGCTCTGTGCACTGAGGATAAGCAGGGCTCTGTGCATTGAGGACAAGCAGGGCTCTGTGCACTGAGGACAAACTATGCTCTGTTCATTGAGGACAAGCAGGGTCCTGTACACTGAGGACAAGCAGGGCTCTGTATACTGAGATCAAGCAGGGCTCTGTACACTTAGGATAAGAAGGGCTCTGTACACTGAGGACAAGCAGGGCTCTGTACACTGAGAACAAGCAGGGCTCTGTGCACTGAGGACAAACAATGCTCTGTACATTGAGGACAAGCAGGGCCCTGTACACTGAGGACAAGCAAGGCTCTGTATACTGAGATCAAGCAGGGCTCTGTACACTTAGGATAAGAAGGGCTCTGTACACTGAGGACAAGCAGGGCTCTGTACACTGAGGACAAGCAGGGCTCTGTGCACTGAGGACAAACAATGCTCTGTACATTGGGGACAAGCAGGGCCCTGTACACTGAGGACAAGCAGGGCTCTGTATACTGAGATCAAGCAGGGTTCTGTACACTTAGGATAAGCAGGGCTCTGTACACTGAGGACAAGCAGGGCTCTGTACACTGAGGACAAGCAGGGCTCTGTGCACTGAGGACAAACAATGCTCTGTACATTGAGGACAAGCAGGGCCCTGTACACTGAGGACAAGCAGAGCTCTGTATACTGAGATCAAGCAGGGCTCTGTACACTTAGGATAAGCAGGGCTCTGTACACTGAGGACAAGCAGGGCTCTGTGCACTGAAGACAAGCAGGGCTCTGTACACTGAGTACAATCTGGGCTCTGTACACTAAGGACAAGCAGGACTCTGTACACTGAGGACAAGCAGGGCTCTGTGCATTGAGGACAAGCAGGGCTCTGTGCACTGAGGACAAGCAGGGCTCTATGAACTGAGGACAAGCAATGCTCTGTACATTGAGAACAAGCAGGGCCCTGTACACTGAGGACAAGCAGGGCTCTGTACACTGAGATCAAGCAGGGCTCTGTACACTTAGGATAAGAAGGGCTCTGTGCACTGAGGACAAGCAGTACTCTGTGCACTGAGGACAAGCAGGACTCTGTGCACTGAGTACAAGCAGGGCTCTGTGCACTTAGGACAAGCAGGGCTCTGTACACTGAGGACAAGCAGGGCTCTGTACACTGAGGACAAGCAGGGCTCTGTTCAGTGAGGACAAGCAGGGCTCTGTACACTGAAGACAAGCAGCACTCTGTACACTGAGGACAAGCAGGGCTCTGTACACTGAGGACAAGCAGGGCTCTGTGCACTGAGGACAAGCAGGGCTCTGTGCAGTGATGGTCTGTGATATGCTCCCGGTTCACACAGCAGGATGATTGGAAAGCCAAGAGCTTGCACAAAGCCCTGCTTGTGCCACCCACACTTTTATTTTATGTTCGCACTGAGACTCACAGTTAATAGCTGCAGAAACAGGATTTTTTGCATACAAAAGTTTGCACATTTTTTAGCCAATGTATTACAAATAAACATATAATAGTATTTTTTGCATAATATAAAAAGTGTTTGCAAATGACAGGTACACTTTCACACATACATGGTAACTAGAACATAAGACAACCAGGTAATAGTAGCTGGGCTGTATATGCAGTTCATGCACACATAAGTAAATGTTGGACCTTCCCACATGAACTTGTCCACACTGTGAGGCTAAACATGCTATCGGTTTCTTCATCACCAAGAGAATATTGTCTATGCTAGAGAGAAGGCTGAACAAGGGTCTATAGGAAGTGCTGTGCCACACTAAGGATAGGTTCACACTATGAAATTTCTGCCTGCAATTCCGCTTTGAAATGGCAGGCAGAAATTCTGCTTACTAAAATGTACAGTGTAGTGAATGGGTTTCCGTTCACAAATTCACACTTCGGAATTTGTGAAGCGGAAATTGTGAACGGAAAATCCGCTTGAAAATTTCCGGCTGAAGAATGGCGTTGTTCATTCTTCAGGCGGAAATACTCCCTGAGCACATTGCAGTCTATTGGAGACTGCAGTGTCCGCACGGTCCTAGCGCCGGCTTGCTGCACTCCGAATCTCTGGGTGGAAATTTTATGCCCCGAGATTCCGCAGTGTGAACCTAGCCTAAGCAGTCTGTCTACCTGTGAGCTGGGTTTTCTCATGACCATGTGACCCATTAAATGCCTTCTACAAAGAAAATTTCCTTGTGGTGAGTGCTGCAGTTATTCCCTAAGACGTGCATTATTTATGTAATTAATAGGGGCCTGAGAAAGCGCCAGTCCAGCGTGAAATAATTGCAGCCACCCTTGTTGATCCCCTGTGTAACCTATATCACCGCTCCCCTGCATGTATCCCTGTATGCATTTATGCATTTTGTGAAGAAATAAAGCCAGACTTCTGAAGATTTTTTGGGGTGAGTGCTCCATTTTCTTTCTTCGTTAGAGATTTTTGCACAATGCTGTTTGCCTTAATGTGAAGCACACCCCATTCAAACCATCAGGGAGATGAGGAATGTGTTACCGAGTAAGCTGTATGTGCTGTATGTGATGGATGGAACAGCGGTAATGGAGCAATATGTCTTGGAACGTTTTTTAATTATGTTATTTGCATTATCTTTAAATGTGATCATGCATGATGTTTCTAACACACAAGTGGCAAATAAATACAGTAAAAAAATAGATTCCAACATTTTTGTAAAATTCCGTACACAAGAAAATAGAAAATGACAAAACAGCTATTACAAGTCTGTGTAAAAGCCATAATATATATATTCCGCTGTAGCAGAGCCCAGTGATTTCAATAGAATTCTGCTGCACTGTTCACATGGTGGAATTTCCGCAGCAGATGTTTCTGCTGTGGAAATCCTGATTCCGACCTCCACAAAAAGAATAGACATGTCTATTCTTTTTGCAGATTTCACTCAGAAATGTATTGCCGTCTATGAGACAGTGCCTTTCCGAGCGGTCCTAGCACCCGCCGGATCGTTGAAATGTGAGGAACGTGCTGCAAATTTTACACTGTGTGAACATGGCCTGGAATTGGATGACTTTATATATGGCTCCTGCCCAGGGTCGTAACACTGCCGCATGCTCTTAAAAGAATTCATATAGGCCCTTTCTCAAGGTAGATACAAGATAAAGACAAGAAAGACAAGATGAAGACCCGTTCTTCAATGAACATTTCTAGTATGTGAAGGCTCTACATATAAACTAATCTGCTGATCTGAGAAGAAAGAACGAGATGGATGAAATAAAAAAAATGATTCCATCTTGAGCTCTAAATGCGAAAACTAAATTTAGAGAAATAATTATCTCCAGCAGATGCCAGGACATAACAAAGAGCTCAGCGACTGTCAGGACACGCCATGTGGCTGTCAATTATATTCTATCTGCTCTGCAAATAATAGACGGAACGGAACGTGTCAGACAATGACTGTCTGTAAAATCTGTGCAGCCATTTATCTGCTTTTTTTTTAGAAGAATCATTTTTTTTTAACCCTTTAAGGACGTCGACTGTTTTTATCATAATGACTGGGACCGGGCTGGCATAATACACGGCAGGTAATGGCCGCGATCGCGCGGATGTCCACCATTATCCCCTCAGATGCCGTGATCAATACAGATCACGGTATCTGCGGCAGTGCGGTACTTTGAATTGATGATCGGATCGCCTGCAGCGCTGCCGCGGCGATCAGATCATCCAGCATGGCGACCGGAGGTCCCCTCACCTGGCTCCGGCCAGACCAGAGCAGAAGATCACAGATGATACTGATCAGTGCTATGTCCTATGCATAGTACTGAACAGTATTAGCAATCAAATGATTGCTATAGATAGTCCCCTATGGGGACATAAAAAGTGTAAAAAAAAAAGTAGAAAAATGTAAAAATATAAAGTGAAACAAAGTGAAAAATCCCCTCCCCAATAAAAATAAAAATTTTCAGTTTTTCCCATTTTACCCCCAAAAAGCGTTAACAAATGGTTTTTATAAACCTGTTTGGTATTGCCGCGTGTGTAAATGTCCGAACTATCAAAATATAATGTTAATGATCCTGTACGGTGAATGGCGTAAACGTAAAAAATGAAAAAAGTCCAAAAAATTATGCTTTTTTATCACATTTTATTAAAAAAATGTATAAAAAATTATCTAAAAGTTTTATATATGCAAATGTGGTATCGATAAAAAGTACAGATGACGACGCAAAAAATGAGCCCTCATACTGCCCTATATACGGAAAAATGAAAAAGTTATAGGTGGTCAAAATAGGGTGATTTTAGATTACTGATTTTGTACAAAAAAGTTTAGATTTTTTTAAAGCTATACAAAAATATAAAAATATCTACCCACGGGTATCATTTTAATCGTATTGACCCACAGAATAAAGAACACATGTCATTTTTACCGTCAAGTATACAGTGTGAAAACAAAACCCTCCAAAATGTGCAACATTTTAGTTTTCATTCAAATTTCCTCCCGTTCGCCGTACATTTTATGGTAAAATAAGAGCTTTCATTGCAAAGTACAATTGGTCATGCAAAAAACAAACCCTTATATGGGTCTGTAGATGGAAATATAAAAGAGTTATGGATTTTAGAAGGTGAGGAGGAAAAAACAAAAACGCAAAAATAAAATTGGCCTGGTCCTTAAGGTGAAAATGGTCTTGGTCCTTAAATGGGCACTGCCACCAACTTAATTTTTTGATATGTTGTAGTACTTATGTACTACAACATATCTCTAAAATACTTTTATTATTTTTTATTTTTATTAAAATGGTTTAATTTACATTTGAAAACCGGCCTCTAGGGGTCTCCCTCCTGGTGGCCGGCTGCAGCCTGGCGTGACGTCACGCCTGAAAAAGCCTGCGCTCGCTCCCTGCCTGTCAATCAGACAGGCAGGGAGCAAGCGCATTGGCTCCCCGGCCACTGGCTGGGAGGCCACTCCTCCCGCACATCGCCGCCTCGTCGCCGCCGCTGTCCCTGCACGCCCGCTGCCGGACTCTGCAGTAAGTGTAATGAGGGAACAGGGTATGCGGGAGGGGGGTTTGTGATGGAGGGAACGGGGTATGGCGCGGGGGGGGGGGGGGGAAACGGAGGGGACGGGCTATCGCCGCAGCGCCGCATGTAACTAATAGTTTATCTACACAGGGTGCCTCCAGCTGTTTCAATACTACAACTCCCAGCATGCCCTGACAGCCAATAGATGTCAGGGCAAGCTGGGAGTTGTAGTGATGAAACAGCTGGAGGCACCCTGTGTAGATGAACTAAGGGCGGAAGTCCCCCCCAGCAGGCATCAGTGACGTGGTGCCTGCTGGGGAAGTCTGCCTGGTAGTCTGCACACTGCCAGGCAGACAAAAGGCATTTTTAATATAGTAAAAATAAAAATGAAAAGCAGGGAGGGGATTAGGGATAGATTGGCAATAGGCAGGGACAGAAAAAAAAATAGGATGGTGGGAGCTACTCTTTAAGGGGTTAAGTTGTTTTCCTGAATCAGTCTAAATGCACAAAAAAAACTGTGTATAGAAATGATAAATTCCCTCCTGCGTTAACTTATCATGGCGATGGTTAACCATAATGACCAAAAAAAACCTATTATAGATTGTTGTCATTTTGCAGCAGCTGGAGAACTTTGTTCTAGACCACACCAAGGCTGTGTCTTTGCTGAGTGACTTCTGCAATGTGTTCCAACCTGAATAATAACTATTTTATGTGAATGAGCTGTTACCTATTAATTTTAATACAGCTTGTGAAGCTCATTTGAGACAGCATTATGGCCGACATTTATCAATGAGTTTACACCTTTTTTTCGCCGTACAAAAGGCGCTATTTTGGCGCACTGTGTGTTATTTTGCGCCTTTTGGTGGTATATGGAATATATATATGGTATATGGAATATTTTAGTGAGTCCAGATGTTTTGGAGTAGCTGTACATGCTTTTCAATTCAGCGTATGCCGTAGACTGAAATTTATGAACTGCGCCTTTTTGTAAAAAGGTGCAAAAAAGGCGCAAAGCCACTGAAAAGTGTCTAAAACTACACCATCCCAGACCTGGCGTAACTTTTTGGTGTATGGGAAGAGAGAAATTTCAGAAAATGTGACCTGCACAAAATTTTTCAAATGCTTTGTGAACTTTTAATACATTTGGTGCTTCTACACATTACCAGCACACAAAAAAAGGGTGTAAAAAATGCTTCACTTACACCTACAATGATAAATTTGGGCCTATATGTTTAGAGAGTCTTTGGTAAAATGAGGGAGTGTCTGAAGTGATATTTACCGTATTTTTCGTCCTATAGGACGCACCGGCGTATAAGACGCACCCAATTTTTAGGGGCAAAATCTAAAAAAATAAAGATTTTGAACCCAATAGTGGTCTTCAACCTGCGGACCTCCAGATGTTGCAAAACTACAACTCCCAGCAGGCCCGGACAGCCGTTGGCTGTCCGGGCATGCTGGGAGTTGTAGTTTTGCAACATCTGGAGGTCCGCAGATTGAAGACCACTGCAGGAGGAGGTAATACTCACGTGTCCCCGCCGCTCCGGACCCGTCACCGCTGCCCTGGATGTGGCTCCATCGCTGTCGCCGTGTCCCCGTTGCTCCGGAACGTCTCTGCTGCTGGCTGGGTATCCTCGCTCTCCGACGCACGTACGCGACGACGTGATGACGAGGAAGGAGAGCGCCGGCCATACAGGGGATCCCTGAACGGAGAAGACACCGAGGAGGCAGGTAAGGTCCCTCCCGGTGTCCTGTAAGCACTAACCCGGCTATTCAGTCGGGTTGTTCGGGACCGCCGCGGTGAAATCGCGGCGGTCCCGAACAGCCTGACTGAACAGCCGGGTTAGTGTCACTTTCCCTTCAGACGCGGCGGTCAGCTTTGATCGCCCCGTCTGAAGGGTTAATACAGGGCATCACCGCGATCGGTGATGTCCTGTATTAGCCGCGGGTCCCGGCCGTTGATGGCCGCAGGGACCGCCGCGATAGGGGTGTATTCGCCGTATAAGACGCACCGACTTTTTCCCCCCAGTTTTGGGGAAGAAAAAGTGCATCTTATACGGCGAAAAATACGGTAATATACATTTTTGTTCTAGATATCGTGGGTAGATTGCAGCTACAGTATTTGCAATGTCCACTATGAGACTGTGTTCACACCCCAGAATTTCCATGAGAAACCCTGTATTGGAATTCGGCTCGAAGATCTCGCTACAGCAGAGTGGCATTGAATTCAATGGGATTCTGCTACGCTGTGCATACCTGGCATGGAAAGTCTGCAGAAAGATTGAACCTATTCGTTCTTTCTGCCATCTCCGCACGGAATGCATAGCCGTTTATGAGATGTGCAGTCTTGTGCTGTGCCGCAGTCTCCGGAATATTCGCACAGAGATTTTCCTTGCGGACATTCCGAAGTGTGAATATAGCCTAAGGGGACGTTTATTCCTTGCTGCAAACTTCACACTTAAAAGTCATGTAATGCAAGTTTTTGAACATTTACATTTTGTACATTTCAGTCTATGAGTGCGGATTCAATGAATCATGAGCAGGGGGCAGGGCTTGGAATCGTGTGCAGGGGGTTGGCTCAATTTGCATTCGCTGGCTCGATTTGCATTCGCTGGCTCGATTTGCATTCGCTGGCTCGATTTGCATATCAATTGTCTGTGACTCCACTTTACTTTGATGTGGAGTCACAGATAATGAATATGTGAATTGAGACGGCAAAGCCCCGCCTCCTGGGCGTGATTCACCGGATTTAGCGGAGGATCTTCTGGGGGACATATCTCAGGACCTACTGGACATATTTGAGAAAGTGACCCCTCAATGGAGTCCTGTTCACCCACACTATAACCCAGTGTACAGTGACCCCCGACCTACGATGGCCCCGACATATGATAATTCCAACATACGATAGCCTCTCGGAGCCCATCGCATGTTGAAGGCAGCATCAACATACAATGCTTTTGTCGGGGCCATCGCATAAACGGATATCCAGCAGTACAGACTGCTTCAGCTGCTTCCAGATAGCCGTTTAAGGTGCCCCGTGTGCTGCGGTGATGATCACTCATCTGTCCCCGGCGCTCCGGACCGTCCTCTTCAGGATCCCCCACATGGCCGTTGCTCTCCTTCGTCATCATCACGTTGCCGCGCACGCCGTCCCGTCATCCAATAGGAGTGGCGTGCGCAGCGAAATGATGACGGCGATGAAGAGCAATGATCCCCAGCAGCAGTGGTGGTCTGGAGCGGCGGGGACATGGCGACAGCAATGGAGGGTGACATCCAGGGCAGCGGTGACGGTCCGGAGCGGCGGGTACAGGTGAGTATAACTTCCTATACTTATCCTTGCACGGATATCTCAACATACGATGGTTTCAACTAACAATGGTTCATTTGGAAGGAATTACCATCGTATGTTGAGGGATCACTGTATTGGGTTCAGTGTGGGTGAACAGGCTGACAGTTTTCCTTTAACCCCTTAACGACGAAGGACGTATATTTACGTCCTCCGCCGGCTCCCGCGATATGCTACGGGGTCACGCAGTGACCCCGCATCATATTGGGTCGGTCCCGGCGGCCATCAACAGCCTGGACCCGCGGCTAATACAGGACATCACCGATCGCGGTGATGCCCTGTATTAACCCTTCAGACGTGGCGATCAAAGCTGACCTCCGCGTCTGAAGCGAAAGTGAAAGTATCCCGGCTGCTCAGTCGGGCTGTTCGGGACCACGGCGGTGAAATCGCGGCGTCCCGAACAGCTTACAGGACACCGGGAGGGCCCTTACCTGCCTCCTCGGTATCCGATCGGCGAATGACTGCTCCGTGCCTGAGATCCAGGCAGGAGCAGTCAAGCGCCGATAACACTGATCACAGGCGTGTTAATACAGTGTTAATACAGATCAGTGTGTGCAGTGTTATAGGTCCCTATGAGAGCTATAACACTGCAAAAAACAAAGTGTTAATAAAAATCATTTAACCCCTTCCCTAATAAAAGTTTGAATCACCCCCCTTTTCCCATAAAAAAAATAAAACTGTGTACATAAAAATATATCGTTAATTAAACTGCACGGTCAATGGCGTACACGTAAAAAAATTCCAAAGTCCAAAATAGCGTATTTTTCTTCACTTTTTATACCATTAAAACATTTATAAAAAGTGATCAAAAAGTCCGATCAAAACAAACATTTTTTCCAGAAGTACGACAAAATGAAACCTATATAAGTAGGATACCATTTTTACCATATGGACTTACAGAATAATGATAAGGTGTAATTTTTACCAAAGTATGCACTGCGTAGAAATGGAATCCCCCAAAAGTTACAACACGGCATTTTTTCTTCGAATTTGTTGCACAATGATTTTTTTCCGTTTCGCCGTGGATTTTTGGGTAAAATGACTGATGTCACTGCAAAGTTGAATTGGTGATGCAAAAAATAAGCCATAATATGGATTTTTAGGTGGAAAATTGAAAGGGTTATGATTTTTAAAAGGTAAGGAGGAAAAAACGAAAAGGCAAAAAAACTGAAAAACCCTGAGTCCTTAAGGGGTTAAACCCATATAAGGCTGGATTTATATTAGCATTATACAGATATACAGCCCGACTGTGGGTATGATGACCAGAACTGGCAGCTGTCCATCCGAGTCATCAGTAATGGTGTCAGGCCAGGACCTGGGGCAGTGATACAGATGGAAAAATGCATCAGTATTACTCTTGTGTGAAACTGGGCCAATGTTGTTCGAATTCTTGAGATTATTTAAATGAGTACCATGTGAATCTTCTTGACTACCAGTCACACAGGCCACCGACACAGAAGATATTGGCTCATATCATGTATTACTAGAAAACCGTTGTAAAGATTCTATCTATCAGGAAACCCAAATATCCAACAGGCAAAGCCTTTGTCTTGTGTCTTGTAGGGAAGACGTCGCACATCTACTGTAAGAGCTCTGCTGTTTCTTATTAGGTGGACTTCCATGATTTCAGTCTATTGCCTCTCTGCTTGCGCCCTTCACTATGGTTGTAATTCACCTTTAATTCACTTATCTATCTTTATTCCTTTCATGGCATCTCCCTGGTGTCACATAATGATGGATTTTACCACACACGGGACAGACATAAGAAGCAGGACAGTCATGATAGACATTTCTTTGTGTTTATTGCATTTTACCCTTGTGCACTCAGTAGGAAGAGTCTGGTCCCATTCTAGAGATCACAGGGGTCCCAGCGTTCAGACCTGCTGTGATCAGACACTTATACCCCCACAATCAAACACTTATTCCCTATCCAGTGTGGCAGGGTAGTCATGCTAACAGGATGAGCTCCCTTGTGATGTCACAAGCAGTAATAAAGGATCCAGACACTAGTGATGAGCGGAAGCGGCCATATTCGAATTTGCAATATTTCGCAAATATATAGATGAATATTTGTCCTATGTTCGCAAAATTCGTATATTCGCTATGTTCGTTCTCTTTTCTTTCCACGCGAAAATTTGTAATGAAATTCGCATAGCGCACATGTGCAGTTATATCTTTCACCTAAAAGAAGGGAGGGATCAGTGTCCAGTCTGGAAGTGCCGATATTCGCATAAATATTCGCATAAATTCGCATAAAGAAGGAATATTTGTCATAACGAATGTATATAACTATATTCTAAATATGCCGATATTCACGTTAGAAATTAGCATTTCGAATATTCGCACTCAACACTACCAGACACTTGAGCAACTCTGAGGTACACTATGACTCTGAAGTTCATATACTTCTCTGGCTTGAGCCAGTCTACACTGACTTAACGCATCTACCCTGCAGGAGCAAAGCTGGGAGACATTCTCAAACTTCTCAAACATCTCTGGTTTGGGTCCAGTCCTCTGGGGGAGGGGTCGGACTAAGGAACGTCTCTCTAAGCCTTTCCAGAAGGTTACACATACAAACTGACTGGAGAGTGTCATGTGACCAATTATCCACTCATCCTGTATAGATATAATGCAAAAGTTATGCCTTACACTTTCATAATACTGTGTGTGTGTGTGCCGAAATGGCAGTGTGTTTCATAAGAGTTATATAAATTTACAATACCCCAAACACTTATTCATTTGGAATAGGGACTCCTTAGCCATACGTCAACTTCATACTTCTGCAGCAAAGACACCTTAAGGCTAAGTTTCCACTTGTTTTTTTTTTCTGGCAGTTTTTGGAAAACTGCCTCTGCAGTGTTTGAGCTAAAGTCAGAAGTGAATCCATAAGGGAGGAGAAGTGTAAGTCTTTCCTTTATATGTCCTATTCCTTTGAATACACTTCTGGCTTTGGCTCTAAAACTGCAGTGGCGGTATTCCAAAAACTACCAGAAAAAAAAAAAACTAGTGGAAACTTAGCTGTAGTGGGACACTGCATTATACCTATATACAGGGTGGTCCATTTATATGGATACACCTTATTAAAATGGGAATGGTTGGTGATATTACCTTCCTGAGGGGGGAAACTTTTCAAGATAGGTGGTGACCATGGCGGCCATTTTGAATCCAACTTTTGTTTTTTCAATAGGAAGAGGGTCATGTGACACATCAACTTATTTCACAAGAAAAACAATGATGTGCTTGGTTTTAGCGTAACTTTATTTTTTCATGAGTTATTTACAAGTTTCTGACCACTTCTAAAATGTTTTCAATGTGCTGCCCATTGTGTTGGATTGTCAATACAACCCTCTTCTCCCACTCTTCACACATTGATAGCAACACCACAGGAGAAATGCTAGCACAGGCTTCCAGTATCCGTAGTTTCAAGTGCTGCACATCTCATATCTTCACAGCATAGACAATTGCTTTCAGATGACCTCAAAGATAAAAGTCTAACGGGGTCAGGTCGGGAGACCTTTGTGGCCATTCAACTGGCCCACAATGACCAATCCACTTTCCAGGAAACTGTTCATCTAGGAATGCTCGGACCTGGCACGTTCCCTGAGTTTTCCAGCAAGATGGTGCACCACGACATTATGGGTGTCAGGTCCAAGCATTCCTAAATGAACAGTTTCCTGGAAAGTGGATTGGTCATCGTGGGTCAGTTGAATGGCCCCCAAGGTCTCCCAATCTGACCCCCATAGACTTTTATCTTTGGGGTCATCTGAAGGCAATTGTCTATGCTGTGAAGATACGAGATGTGCAGCACCTGAAACTACGGATACTGGAAGCCTGTGCTAGCATTTCTCCTGCGGTGTTGCTATCAGTGTGTGAAGAGTGGGAGAAGAGGGTTGCATTGACAATCCAACACAATGGGCAGCACATTGAACACATTTTATAAGTGGTCAGAAACTTGTAAATAACTCATGAAAGAATAAAGTTACGCTAAAACCAAGCACATCATTGTTTTTCTTGTGAAATAAGTTAATGTGTCACATGACCCTCTTCCTATTGAAAAAACAAAAATTGGATTCAAAATGGCCGACTTCAAAATGGCCGCCATGGTCACCACCCATCTTGAAAAGTTTCTCCCCTCACATATACTAATGTGCCACAAATAGGAAGTTAATATCACCAACCATTCCCATTTTATTAAGGTATATCCATATAAATGGCCCACCCTGTACAATATAGCACTGGACATCAAGTTTCTCTGATGCAGGAATAACATCACTGGTTCCCCAGGAGTGGAAATATTTTTTCAGGGGTTCTTCTGTAGGAATAAGGTGGTAGATTGGCAGGTTCCCTTGGTATCTTTTGATGTCAGTATTGGGAGCATAAAATAGATGTTTTTTAGACATTTTAAATAACAAAATTAGTTTCAAAATTTGATGTGTGAAATTATCCTACTAAAATCATTTATTGCCTATCATCAGGATAGTTGTGATCATTGGAGGCCTGACCACCAGAAGCCCCAAAAACTCAAGCGCATGTGAATGGAGGGGTAGTGCGCACGTGAATGGAGGGGTAGTGCGCATGTGAATGAAGGGATAGTGCGCTTGTGAATGGCGGGGTAGTGCGCTTGTGATAGGAGGGGTAGTATGCATGTGAATGGAGGGGTAGTGTGCATGTGAATGAAGCGGTAGTGTGCATGTGAATGGAGGGGTAGTATGCTTATGAATGAAGCGGTAGTGTGCATGTGAATGGAGGGGTAGTGTGCATGTGAATGGAGGGGTAGTGTGCATGTGAATGGAGGGGTAGTATGCTTGTGAATGGAGGGGTAGTGTGCATGTGAATGGAGGAGTAGTGTGTATGTGAATGGAGGGGTAGTGCGCTTGTGAATGGAGGGGTAGTCTGCTTATGTATGGAGGGGTAGTGTTCTTATGAATGGAGAAGTAATATGCTTGTGAATGGAGGGATAATGCGCTTGTGAATGGAGGGGTAGTGTTTTTATGAATGGAGAAGTAATGTGCTTATGAATGGAGAAGTAATGTGCTTGTGAATGGAGAGGTAGTGCGCATGTGAATGGAGGGGTAGAGTGCTTATGAATGGAGAGGTAGAGTTCTTGTGAATATTGGGGTAGTGCGCTTATGAATGGAGAGGTAGAGTGCTTGTGAATATAGGGGTAGTGCGCTTATGAATGGAGGAGTAGTGCACATGTGAATGGAGGGGTAGAGTGCTTATGAATGGAGAGGTAGAGTGCTTGTGAATATAGGGGTAGTGCGCTTATGAATGGAGGGGTAGTGCACTAGCACAGCCACCTCTTTATTGACTGCTATGGGACAGATGGCAATTGCGCTCAGCACTCTCTGTTTTGTGGATACGTTATAAATTAAAATAAATCCCTTTAAAGGGTTGAATACTGTTATATCTCTGTTAACGTTGTATTACCTGTAATGTTTAAGAAACAGTGCCCCCCTACTGTGAATATAACTACTAAGTGTTTGTGCCTTTCTAAAGATTTGAATCACTATATGTGAAAAATTCCAGTAAGCTAGTTTATTTACATCACTGTAGTCTGCAATTGTCTTCATCTACAGATATATGTATACGATATATGTCTCCATTATAACAACCAATAAACAAATCCTGTACATTTATGTCAAGTATCCCATTTAAAAGGTTGTAAAGAACTATAAATAGTAAAGCTTTTGACTTCATATCCCGTCCTCATATATTGTTGTCATATCCCGACCTCCTATGCCGTCGTCATATCCCGACCTCCTATCCCAACCTCCTATCCCAACCTCCTATCCCGTCCTCCTACCCCGTCCTCCTATCCCGTCCTCCTATCACGTCCTCCTATCCCGTCCTCCTTTCCAGTCCTCATATCTCGACCTCCTTTCCCGTCCTCCTTTCCCGTCCTCCTTTCCCGTCCTCCTATCTCGACCTCCTTTCCCGTCCTCCTATCTCGACCTCCTTTCCCGTCCTCCTTTCCCGTCCTCCTTTCCCGTCCTCCTTTCCCGTCCTCTTTTCCCGTCCTCCTATCCCGTCCTCCTATCCCGTCCTCCTATCCCGTCCTCCTATCCTGTCCCCCTTTACCGTCCTCCTTTACCGTCCTCCTTTCCCGTCCTCCTATCCCGTCCTTCTTTCCCGTCCTCCTTTCCCGTCCTCCTTTCCCGTCCTCCTATCCTGTCCTCCTATCCTGTCCTCCTATCCCATCCTCCTATCACGACCTCCTATCCCGTCCTCCTATCCCGTCCTCCTATCCCGTCCTCCTATGCCGACCTCCTATGCCGACCTCCTATGTCGACCTCCTATCCCGACCCGTAATATGTGTACCAGTTATTGAAATATCTCCAGCCGTACGGAAGTTATGTGGGAACATACATTTCCCATTGATTTGCATGAGACTTTAAACAAAAACCCCGACCCTCACAAATGGGGGTAGTTAAGGGTTAAATTAACTATCCAATATTTTAAGTGGATATATAAGTAACATGTGACCAAGTATTATCAAAATATCAAGACGTTTGGAAGTTATGCAGTAACATATTTCCCCTTGACTTGTATGGGACTTTAAACATAAACCCCGCCCCTGGCAAATGGGGGTGAGTAAGGGTTAAATCACCTATCCTATGTTTGTTGTTGACATATAAGTAACATGTGTGCCAAGTTTCATGTTAATATCTTTAGCCGTTTGGACGGGATGCTGGAACATACACACACACATACATACACACACACATATATACACACACACATATATACACACACACACACACATACATACATACACACATATATACATAAACACCCACATACACACACATACATACATACATACACACATATACACACATACATACATACATACACACATATATACATAAACACCCACATACACACACATACATACATACATACATATACACATACATACATACATACACACACACATACATAAACACACACACACACACGTTGAGTTTTATATACCTATATAGATTAGTATAGTTTAAGTGCTGTCCTGCTCTCAACGTTGCTGCCCTGCTAAACCCTGCTGGCATTCAGAGAATGTCCGAATGATCTGATGAAAGGAATCCTGAAAGGCATTGTTATTAGGCCACTGTCCAATGTCGATAAATGTCTACACCCCTGGAGCTCAGAGAAATTCTCTATTCTTCTTGCTGTGCTGTTTATTTTGAATATCTAAGACACCGGGTAGGGACCCTAGGATATTTTTTAAAAGATTCATATGATACTTAGCTCCATAGGTTCTACTACTGTTTTGCTTTGTTGCACCAACTATTTGATGTTATTACACTAGGTTGCACACCACTCATATTTTAGAATTCTTACTCAACTTAGTTCAGAGAATAGGCAAAGCTGTCTTCGTGTTTCCTTTACCGCCTTTGAGGACCCAGTGATCAGACATCTTAACCCCTATCCTTTAGATAGGGGATAAGATGTTTAGGGGCAGAGTACCCCTTTAATTATTTGTAATGGTTTAAAGGGGTACTCTAATGGGAAACATTTTTTTTTATGAACTGGTGCCAGAAAGTTAAACAGATTTGTAAATTACTTCTATTAAAAAATCTTAATCCTTCCAGTACTTATCAGTTTCTGTATGTACCACAGGAAGTTCTTTTCTTTTTGAATTTCTTTTCTGTCTTACCACACTTCTCTCTGCTGACACCTCTGTCCATTTTAGGAACTGTCAAGAGCAGAAGATAATATATACAGTTCCTGACATGGACAGAGGTGTCAGCAGAGAGCACTGTGGTCAGACAGAAAAGGAATTCAAAAAGAAAAGAACTTCCTGCGGTGCATACAGCAGCTGATAAGTACTGGAAGGATTAAGATTTTTTAATAGAAGTAGTTTAGAAATCTGTTTAACTTATTGGCACCAGTTCATTTAAAAAATGTTTTCCACCGGAGTATCCCTTTAAGTGACAGAAACTTGGAAATGCATGAAGGTGAAGGTGGATTTGCACACAGAAACAGTATAGAAACAGTGAGGGGAATAAGACAGGGTATAAAGCAGAAGAATCACTATGAGAAGGAGAGCAAACAGCTGGAGTAATGATTTATGATCTGAAGAGTGCAATTTATATCCACCAAAGGGGCGATCAGAAAACCAAGGCCGCTAAACGAAAATTATAAGCTCATCTACGACTTCCCATCTAGTTTTCGATGCATTGCATGCAGTTTATTCCTTTCCTAAGTTTGCTCATACCACGCTTTCTACAGTACTTACTCCATCAAGATAAATTATTCAAATACGGGGAGACGTTTGCATACAAATTGCTGTTTAATGCTGATTTGGCAACATTTCACTCTAATTTTAACTTGCCGTTGGAACTGGCTGGTGACATGCTGTTTCAGTCTACAATAATGATCTCTGTCCTAAGAGAAAATATTCTGTCGTTTCTATGCAGATGATATCATTCCTCATGTCTCAGCTGGCGGTGCTGGCTCATTAGGGGAACCGGCTGCCTATAACATATTACAAAAACATATTGGTTTCTAAACATATTGGCATGCAGTATTTTCATGAGACACTTTTAAGACAAATAAAGACATGGATGGGATCTAGAAGTGGGTCATGAATTTGAATGTGTTATATCTAAAATATAACACATTACACCCCAACCCCCCCCCCCCCCCTCCCCCGATGTTTCACCACAACCAGTGGCTTTATCAAGAGAAAATGGGTAAATGTCCATTTACCCATGATAAAGGATGAAATATGTGTTTGTGTGTGTGTGTGTGTGTGTATGTGGGGGGGGGGGGGGGGGGGGTGTTTGGTGGTGGTTAATGTGTTAGGTTTTAGGTATCACCGAAGAGTGTCTAGTGTATGTCCAGTGGACTGCAGCCGCACTATCCAATACCTTGATGGTTACAGTGATGCACGTAGTGGCACGCTGAATAATTCCAACAATTGTTTACATATCCATGAGCCCAGTGGGTTGAGGTTTTTTAATCTATTCTAAAGGCATGGAATAAAAGTTACGTTTCAATTCACTGTGGCAGCGGCAGAACTATAGCGGGTGAAGGAGTATCACTGAAGATGCACTATGGATGTAAAATTGAAAAGACGGAAAACCAGCTCACCGCCTTGTAGATATCTTTTAAGGCGGAACTTCAAATGTCCTGTAGGAGGCACGGAAATGATCCAAGCCGCATACTTGGTGTAAACAAATCCTAAGAAAAATGGTAATTCTAGCTTCCCAAAATTTTATGGAAATTAAAAGCCCAAAATGTATTTCACATGATTAAAAGTATAGAAAAAATGAAAACCAATAAGGTGAATTATAAAAGCATAGCAGAAACGCCAACGCGTTTCGAACCATATGGTTCTTAGTCATGACACCATGACTAAGAACCATATGGTTCGAAACGCGTCGGCATTTCTGCTATGCTTTTATAATTCACCTTATTGGTTTTCATTTTTTCTATACTTTTATTCATGTGAAATACATTTTGGACTTTTAATTTTAATTTCCGATTGCTGCGACTCGCAGATCGCTGTGTGTCTGCTCATAGCAGAGGATTGCTGCAACAAGAAGACACAGCTGGAAGCACAGTGTAGGGTCCATCATTGGCGGATCCGCAGCCTAATCCGTCCCGTGTGACCCTACTCTTAAAGGGTTTTTCCATCAGGGTAAATAATGGCATATCACTAATACTTACCTTCATTTATTGTTTGTCTCACTGCTGAGAAGTGAAGGGATCAGAGTTGCGTTTTCACAAACAATCTGAAGACAGCTGTGATGCTGTATTTTGAAAAAAAAGATATGTTTTTCAAATCCATGAAAACCCCTTTAAATATTGAATAGGGCTGTGTTATAGCTTCCTTTGTTTTCATAATTAGCAGGAGACATCAGCACATGTAATGTCCCACAATGGGAAAAACATTGGGTAGCAGATGAACACTGTTGTCTTTAATACCAGTAATATGTGTCTTTATTCACTGTATTTTTAGGGTACGTTCACATATACGAAGATTTGACGCGCAGATTTGATGCACAGGATTTTCTGCTGCAGATTTCAAAGTTCAACTAAATGACTGAGCACAGCTTCTAATCTGCAGTTACAAATCCTGCGCATCAAATCTGTGCAGGATCCTGTATGTGTTAAAGCACCCTTAGGGTACGTTCACACGGGTGGATTTATTTGCGGGTTTCCCTCTGCGTATTTGAAAGGGGGCGGGCTCTTTTCGGCTGTCCGCAGAAGATTTTCTTTTGTGCTGTGCTGCAGTGTTCTATTGGTTTATTTGAAGCTTGGAGTCCCGTGACCTAGGATCCCCACTGATTTGCACCCACTTCTTCATCACACGGTGTGCTGCTACCTTCTTGGTCATCTACATGAGAGAATTCGAGAGAGACTGAGTCTATCACCTAGTCTATTCGATGCTGACAGGGTGCCCACTATAGTCAAAAAGGGAGATTTAGGAGAAGTTAATCAGGGGCCTGATATCAAACAGAGAAAACTTTCGGGGGACACCTAGCTGGATGTGCTGGCAGAACGAACTCTGTTGGTATGGAAGTTGCCTCCATTACACCACTAAGAAGACTGCTACAGTGAGTACAATATTGTAATTGTGCTGGAGAGTCATAGTTACATCTTCAGAGAATACACACTGTTACGAGCACCTCTCATCTGCCCACACTAGAAATCCTTGGAGCATTTCCAGCCTGGGAGTTGTGAAACTAAGTGTTACTGCTGGGTAACATCTGAAGTTTTCTAAGTAAAATTGCATTCCATCTTCTCCTTGTTTCCCTGTGTCTGGTAATATTCTCCTGCAAACAACATCAAGGGTAGCCTGACCACCAGCAAGCAGTACACTTGGACGCTCCCAGAGGGTACCCACTATTGTACCAACATGTGCACCCATCTATTAAAGGGATACTCCGGCCCTAATACATCTTTGGATAGGGGATAAGAAGATGTCTGATCGCGGGGGTCCCGCCGCTGGGAACCCCTGCAATCTGTCATTCAGCACCCACCTTTGCAAGCTCTCCGCAGTGCTGGAGGCTCCGAGTGTACAGTGTGACGACCACGGGGCCAGAGTATTGTGACGTCAGGACTCCGCCCCATGTGACGTCACACCCTCCCCTTCAATGCAAGTCAATGGGAGGGGTCGTGATGGCCTTTGGATAGGAGATAAGATGTATTAGGGCCAGAGTGCCCCTTTAACCCAAATTGTGTGCATTTGGGAGAGATACATGGGACCTCAGCACCACTCACACTACTAGGGCCGCCATCAGAGGGGTACAGCCAGTACCCCAATAAGGGGAGTGTGCCCCTCTGCAGCACCCCGAGCACAGAAGCAGAAGACTGCTGTTTAAACAGCGGTCTCTTGCTTCTGCACATACAGTCAGGGCCATCTACTGCGCTAATTGTTTTTTGTTTTTTTCCTAAACCATAGACCATTGTGTAGAAGAGCAGGAGAGAAGTCATTCCTACGGGAAGCCACTGCGGCCCCCTAAGAGTAAGGCTTCTTTCACACTAGAAAATTACTCCGTTTAGCAAGTTCCGTCGCTAGTTCCGTCCTAAAATCAGCTGTCACCGGCAGTAACCAAATCCTATATGTCCGTTAGAAAATCCCATTATAGTCTATGGGATTTTTCGAATATCCGTTTTAATTCATTATAGTCCGTTATTGATAACGGACGTTATTTTGTGACGGAAGATAGTACAGAAGAAAATAGTTCATGAACTAGCTGATTTTAGGACGGAACTAGCGACGGAACTTGCTAAACGGAGTAATTTGCTAGTGTGAAAGAAGCCTAACAGTAACGCAGTAGCTGTCTTGGAGAGCAGCAGGGATACATCACTATGGGCACGGGCAACACAACAGAGAAGAAGAGAAGGAAACAAGTCCTCCTCCTCCTCCTCTGCTGTGTGGTGCGGCAGTCTGCAGGCTTCTCCCCTAATGATGGTGTGAGGTGAGATTTCCTAACCCAGGTTCGGAAATCTCACCTCACAAAGTCATCCCTCAGCCTGAACACTGACAGGGAGCTCCGCTAAGGAAGTGCTGCCCGCCTCCCTGTCAGACTGCTCACCGGCTGGAACGTCAATACAAACTCCCCAGTGATGGTCTCCGAGTCTTCTCTTCATCCTCATCCAGTTGTCACAGGCTAGGGGATAAGGGGATAAGATGTCAGATTGCCGGGGTCCCGCCACAATATACTTGCATTGAGGGGGCATGACGTCACACGGGGGCGGAGTCGTGACGTCACGATCTTCCGTCCCCGTGGTCAGGAGGAATTAGCCTTAGAGCCTCCAGCGCTTCCGGGAGCAGTTACAGGTGGGTGCTGCTTGCTATATTGTGGGGGTCCTCAGTGGCGGGACCCCGGCTATCTGACATCTTATCCCCTATCCTTTGGATAGGGGATAAGATGTCTAGGGGGGGGGGGAGTACTCCTTTAATGCGCAGTTGAAAAGGCATACATGGCGTGAACTGAGTCACTAGTGGACCCTGTTCGGGCTAATAATTGAAATGGCACCCACTGCTCTTCACCACAGTATACGTTGGCATCCCATTCTTACCTGTGATGGAAAATAAAAATGCAATATGCCCCTAGCCTTATCCACCTTCATCATTCTTTTATTTTTTGCTTGTCATTCTTGTGTAATTCTCTTCTCCCTTCCTTCCTTCCTTCCTTCCTTTATCTTCTATATATTTTCCATCTTTCCTATATACCTTCCTATTTTCCAATCATTCCATTCCATCATAGGCATGGTCTTGTGAGTACTAAAGATGTAGCAGTAAGGCTAGTCCACATTGCATCAAGCACCTTAGGGTACATTAACACCCCACTATTGCTATTCATTTCACCCCTTAAAAACACGGCCAGTTTTTATTTTTGCATTTTTGTTTTTTCTCCTAGCCTTTTAAGAGACATAATTATTTTATTTTTCTATCCACAAACCCATATGAGGCTTGTTTTGTGTGTGAACAAACAGGGGTGGACTGACAACACTCAGGCTCCCGGACCATAAAAAGTAAGGGCCCCCTGCGATGCTCTGCTGCTGGTCACACTTTTGCCCCATTCTACCCAAATCCCTCCACCAGCCCTACACACAAAATAAACTACATTTTATATATAAGAAACACTTTAAGGTAGGTAAAATAATTTTCCATGACCAATAATACCAGTATACAAGGAGTAAATATATACCACCACAGAATAACTGAATAATACCGCCATACTGTACTGAATATAACCACTATACACAAACCAGTATACTATACAGGATCTGTATACAATATAAGTGATTATATACAGTGCCCATATAGCGGTAGATACCAGCTGTACAGAGATCTGTATGCAATACAGTATGTAATTGTATACAGGACCATATGGCGGTAGATATCAGCTGTACACAGTATGTGTATACCATATAAGTGATTACAGTTACAGCAAGGGACTCACAATTATGTCTTTTCTGATCGGCAGTGTCCTCTTTGCTTTTCTTCTCCTTCCGATTCAGATAATCATGTCGATCTCTTATCATCTGCAGGACAAACATGTTAGACATTTTTCCAGTGGCGTCCCCTCCTCTACACAATATTTCCATCTATAAGCCCATAAACTGTAATAATGCCCTCCTTGGTGTCTATCACAGTAAAAGGGCAGGTAGGTACATAGACAGGTAAATAGTTAACTAGTTAGGTAGATCAGGAAGCCATATATGTAGGTGGGTGGCTTGCCAGGTAGGTAGGTAGTTTGCTAGTTAGGTAGTTAGGCAGCCATGTATGAAGGCCAGGTATGTACATAGTCAGGTAGCCAGGTATGTAGATAGGTAGCAAGATATGTAGGTAGGTTGTTAGGCAGCCAGGTATGTAGGTAGTTAGATATCCAGGTATGTAGGTAAGTAGTTAGGCATCCAGGTACAAGGTTAGCCAGTTAGTCAAGTAGGTAGCCAGAACCCTCTCCACTCAGTGGCGGATCCACAGTCTAGTCTCGGGAGGGGCACTATGAAAACCCCCCTATGTAGTTAGTAGGCAGCCCCCCTATTAGTTTGGTCATTTGTCTCCATATTAGCAAGGCAGGAACATAGCAGATAGTCCCTCACATTAGGTGTAAGCAGCAGAGTTCCTTCACATTAGGTGTAGGCAGCAGAGTTCCCCTATAGTAGGTTTAGGTAGCAGAGTTTCCCTATAGTGGGCATAGACAGCAGAGTCCCCACACAGTGGGTGTTGGCAGCAAAGTTCCCCCACAGTAGGTGTAGGCAGTAGGGTCCCCCGACAGTAGGTGTAAGCAGCAGGGTCCCCCCACAGTATGTATAGGCAGCAGGGTCCCCCCACAGTAGGTGTAGGCAGCAGGGTCCCCCACAGAAGGTGTAGGCAGCAGGGTCCCCCATAGTAGGTGTAGGCAACAGGGTCCCCCCACAGTATGTATAGGCAGCAGGGTCCCCCCACAGTAGGTGTAGGCAGCAGGGTCCCCCACAGAATGTGTAGGCAGCAGGGTCCCCCCACAGTAGGTGTAGGCAGCAGGGTCCCCCCACAGTAGGTGTAGGCTGCAGGGTCACCCGACAGTAGATGTAGACAGCAGGGTCCACCACACAGTAGGTGTAAGCAGAAGGATCCCCCCACAGTAGGCATAGGCATCAGGATTCCCCCCACAGTAGGTGTAGGCAGCAGAGTTTTCCCCCCTCCCCCCCAGTAGGTGTAGACAGCAGAGTTAATGTGCCCCTCCAGTTGGTGTGGACAGCAGAGTTAGAGTCCCCCCCCTAGTAGGTGTAGGCAGAGTTAGAGCCCCCCCAGTAGGTGTAGACAGCAGAGTTAGAGTCCCCCCTAGTAGGTGTAGGCAGCAGAGTTAGAGTCCCCCCAGTAGGTGTAGGCAGCAGAGTTAGAGTCCCCCCCCAGTAGGCGCCGATGAGTGATGTCATTGGTGCCTGCGCTGCATGGGGGGGGGGGCGGAGGTCACGTCTCCTCTTTATAGGTCGCGGATAGGACCGCACATAGGTCGCAGATAGGACGTGTACCGCACATAAAGGAGAAGGCAGCGCCGGGACAAGTGCCCTGGATCCTCAGGAGCGGCGGCAGCGGCGGGCCCTGTACTAGGCTGGGCCCTCGGACCACATCCTATAGGACAGGCTAGTCAGTCCACCCCTGTGACCAATTGCACTTTGTAATGACACCTTTCATTTAAAGGGGTACTCCACCGAAAAATATCTTATCCCCTATCCAAAGGAAAGATATAAGATGTCTGATCTCCTGGCTGGCAGCGGCGGTGTCCAGAACACAGAAGCTTGGAGCTTCCACGTTAGGGACATCACGACACGCCCCCTCTATTTATGTCTATGGGAGGGGGTGTGACTGCTTGTATGTAGCCATCACTCCTCCTTCCATAGACATGAATGGAGGGGTGTAGCGGCTGTAGTCGCTCTGTGCATGGATGACTGGGGTCATCAGCAGGAGACCCCAGCAACGGGAAAAAATCTTATCCCCTATCCAAAGCGTAGGGGATAAGATGTCTGATCGCGGGATCTTATCCCCTATGCTTTGGATAGGGGATAAGATGTTTTTCAGCAGAGTACCCCTTTAACTATAAAATGTACAGCACACCAATTAAAATATGATTAAACGGATACCCATGTTTGTATAATTAGGGGGGGGGCAGGAACTTCAGCCGCATGGAAGCCCCAAAATTCCTGATATCCGTCCTGAACACTTCTAAAGACATATCCACCAGTGACACCGCTGTGTAGTACCACAAGTCCCATCATACACTTCCCCGAGGTTGCCACACACACACTGGCCTTGAGGACACAGGAGGCAGAAGATGCAGATGAGCGGGTCGTTGGGTGAGGAGACCTGGGGCAAAAGAAGAACACTGGAAAGAGAAGCTGTGGCAAAGAGAAGAACAGTGACAGCAGGGAGGGGAGCCCAGCAGTGGTGAAAGAGTGTGACACAATTTATATACCAGATGTTTATATCTGTATATAAGGAGCTTCCCCTAGTCACATCTGCAGGTAGGAAGTATAATAACATTTAGGTTCATGACTGTAGGGAATTCGGTCATGTAGTACAGATGCTATGATTGTATATGAATAGTACAATGGAAGATATTTCTTTTTAAGTGACTCCATTATATAGCAGAGCAGGTTCAACATGGCAGAACCTACAGTCCTTTTTTGGGAGGGGGAGTTACAAAAATTCCTATAATGTCTTTCAATAGCATTCAGTAACATTATCTGAGAAGGTAAATTTATAAAGCATGTGATAAATGGGAAGATGTGTCTGATGTCTTACTTTATTTTTAAGAAAAATTTGCAACACTTGCATATATATGAGCCTGCAGGGGCCCAAAATTCCCGGTATAAATATATCAATGACGCGGCGCCGGCCGGAAACAGGATATGACGACAGACGCCGGCATGGTCTCAGTGAGCGCTAAGCAGCCGTCAGAGACAGACGGCTCCCCGCCAACGCGGGATTAGCGCGCTCATCTGAGAACCATAAACCGGACGTGGGGCTACAGGAGTGTGAGTATGATAGCTGGTGTGATGCGCACTGTTTGTAATGCAGGTACTAGCATCTCCCATATTGATTGGGACCCTGTATCTTTATTATAGGTATCCGGGCAAACACTTGGAAACTGTGAATATGTCTTTTCTCTAGGTATTTATATTGATACTATAAATGGCCAGTAACTATGGAATTCGGATGGCACATTGAAACCTTTTTCTATGTTTATGTTTTACTTACAGGCTGCCCTGAAGGATGATTTTACCTCCTGTTATGATAGCCACACCATGGCAATAGGGATATACACTATGTATCGGGTGTTTCCCTATTGGTTGAGCTATAGTAATTAAGGGATATACACTGTGTATCGGGTGTTTCCCTATGAATCAAACTACACCGTTTGTTTTATACTCTATGATATTTTGTTATATAGCAGTATTACTATCTATTGCATATTGTATACATTTCCCCTGAGGAAGCCACGTAGTGGCAGAAACGCGTTGGGTGACATTTGGCAATAGTTATGCTTCTCTTTGATTGTAAATCCACATAACATGTGGTAACTGCTTCCTGTGTTGCTTTGATATTTGGGCACTTTTTCTTTATCACAAGGTGTGGTGCATTTTAGAGTACTATATTAAAAGTTATATTTTATAAGGTTTTTCCCCCCCTCAGCATCGAGAATTAGGCATTTCGAGTTGATTTTTGATATTACTTTATTTTTAGCAAGTTTATTTAAATTTTAAAACACACTAATCCAATTATTAATTACCTTTTTATATGCTGATTATTCACGAGAAATTAGAAATTCTTTTTCCCAGATTTGCATTCCACAAAGTTTAAAGGTCGTACATATTCAGCTGTGTATGAGGTCATCCCCTTCTAAAAGCCAGCCGCTGACCACCAGGAATACAGAGGCCATCACATGATTCATCCAACCAATCAGCAGAGATGAGATCATTTCTGATAAAACAAGATGCAGTCACAAGGCTTGTACAAATAGAAAACACATTTTTTATGCATTGTTCATGAACTATTCAACCTCTTGTGTCTTCCAAAAACACTTCCTTGCATGCAGATCTGTGGATATCAGTAAAAACTATTCATGTGGATGCCAGTGTTCATAAACCGTTGACCTATTAGTAAATATTATTATTTGTTAAAGTAACTTATTGAAAAATACATATTTTAAATGATCCTCAAAGATACTTATCCCAAGCTGCAAGACGTTGACTAGAGATAGGTGATTCTTTCAAAAATTCGACTTGATCCGAATATGTTCACAGCGAGTCGCTATTAAAAACGGCTTTTCTGGGCTACATAGAGCCTCAATAGGAGTGTAGAACACTTTGCCTTGCCTGAACACACATAGGGAGTGTGCTGGGGTAGTGAAATAATACTGTTATTCAGTATGATATGCAGATTACAGGTGTCGCTATTAGAATCACTGCCGCAGAGTGGCACAATGACAGAGTCTGAATGGGGCAGCAGGGTTGGGAGACCATATGGCGTTACAATTGAAGAGATTAAAGATATTTTTGAGATTTCAATTGAAGAGTTTAAAGAGATTAATGAGTTTAATGTGCCACCAGTAGCCTGAGATCAAACATGAGATGAGAGACCATGTGGCGTCACAATTGAAGAGATTATAGAGATTTTTGAGATTTCAATTGAAGAGTTTAAAGAGATTAATGAGTTTAATGTGCCCCCAGTAGCATGAGATCATATGACGGCACAATGACACAGTCTGGAGGTGGTGGCAGCCTATGTAGGCCGCAGAGTGGCACAACGACAGAGCCTGGAAGTGGCAGAAGCATGACGAGACCATAGGGCCGCACAATGACAGAGCTTGGAGGTGGCAGCAGCAGCATGAGGAGATCACATGGCGGCACAATGGCACAGCCTGGAGGTGGCGGCAGCCTATATAGGCTGCAGAGCAGCACAATGACAGTGCCTGGAGGTGGCAGCAGCATGAGGAGACCATATGGCGGCACAATGACAGAGCCTGAAGGTGGCAGCAACAGCATGAGGAGATCATATAGCAGCACAATGACAGAGCCTGGAGGGGGAAGCAGCAGCATCAAGAGTCCTGAAAGTGACCCGGTGACAGAGTGGGGCAGTGGGTGGCAATAGCAGGACAGGCAAATTCTCCTTGGGGTTACTATGGCCCCCGCCGCACTAAACACCCTCTCTGATATCACACTACTGGCCGGGCAGAACAGCTTTTCCAGGGCAGACTCTGCTAGTTGCGCCACAAGTCCAGTTTTGCTGCCCAGAAGTCCAGCAGATCTTCAATGTGGATTCAAGTAGAGAAAATAGACATTGTCGCACATCTACATTTTGTATTTTGATCTAATTGCTTCTCAGCATAAATTAAAAAACTAACAGGTTGTTAGTATACATTTTGATCAAAAGGTACAAGCCCACTTGCCACGTCAAGGCCACCAATTTAGAGTGGGTTCCTAATGTCCCTAGCATAAAATGGCGTAGCGCTGGGCGGCGACCACCACTCCCGCAACACCAGTGCCCACAGGGGGAACGACCCACGGGCAGAGCAGCCCCAATGCCACTCAAACCAGTCCCTGGGCCACACCTCGCCACAGACATGGTGCCACAGCAGCAATGGACGCTGCACAGCACCACACCAGTGTGAATTCACATAGTGTTTTCTATCCCCCTCTTTTTTTGTTGGTTTCACTTGGTCTGTACTCTGCGCCACCCCCTCAGCCCAACCCTATATAATGTTGCAGGTAGCTATACAGGGCCCTTTAATTTCTGGCAGCCTCCCAGTTTGACTGGTGTGGTGCTGTGCGGCATCCATTGTGGCCGTGGTGCGGTGTCTGTGGGGAGGTGAGGCCCAGGGACTGGTTTGAGTGGCATTGGGGCCGCTCTGCCAGTGGGTCGTTCCCCCTGTGGGCACTGGTGTTGTTGTGGCGGTGGTCGCCGCCCAGCGCTATGCCATTTTATGCTAGGGATGTTAGGGACCCACTCTAAATAGGTGGCCTTGACGTGGCGAGTGGGCATGTACCTTTTGACCAAAATGTATACTAACAACCTGTTATTTTTTAAATTTATACTGAGAAGCAAGTAGATCAAAATGCAAAATGTAGATGTGCGACCATGTCTGTTTTCTCTACTTGATCTTCAATATGGATTGGTAGGGTCATGTCCAAGTGTGCCACCACCTGCTGGTTCAGGTCCTGCTCAAGGTCTACCTGCTGCTGCTGATTAGTTGCTTCACTATGCGAGTGAAGAAAGCTACTCATCAGTGACTTTAGACTCAGGCTGCTGCTGATGGAGCTGGTACTGCTCCTGCCACCCCACCCCTCCCCAGCAGCCATGGCAGTGGAACGTGAGCACAGAGGGCCCCCTGAGTCAGACCTGCGAGAGGAGGGACGATGGAGCAGATGTAGTATGTCTCTGTAGTAGGTCAGTTTGTCCTCCCTTTCAGTGGGTGTAAAAAAGGCCCCCATTTTGTGCTGGTAGTGAGGGACCAACAAGGTGGAGAGCCAGAAGTCAAGTGATTATGCATCATGCCATTTGTGCAAGTGACTCGGAGGGACTCCCTACCTCCATCTCCACTGCATACTGCCACGGTGTGTCTAGATCCTCTGCATCATCTTCCTCATCACCCTGTAGCTTCTCCTCTCCTGTCATCTGATTTAAAAAAAATTGCTACACATTGCCTGTGCTCCACTGTCCCCCTCCCCCTCCTTCTTCTCTTCCAGTTCAGCCCCCACAGGGCTCATTTGGCTGTGAGATGTAGGCACCATGTCTCCAGTGCCCTGACCAGCCATTGTTTCCACCAACTGTTGTAGGAAATGAAGCAGTGGAATGACGTTGTTCATCCAGTAAACTTGGCGACTGACAAATAATGTGGCTTTCTCATTGGGCCTGAGCAAACGGCAGGTGTCACGTATGAGCTGCCACTGGTTGACATTGAGGTTACACAGGGGAGTCCCCCTATCCGCTTGGATCATCAAGAAACAGGTGATGGCTTTTCTTTGTTTGTATAGTCGGTCCAACATATGGGGGGTGGAATTCCAACGGGTGGAAATGTTGCATATCCCACTATGTTGGGGAATATCGTTCTGACCCTGAAGCTCAAGAAGGGTGTATGAGTGGCTGAAGTGCATGCAAAGTTTCCTTCCCATTAATAGGATGTCTTGCAGATGGGGGGAAGACTTAAGGAACAGCTTGACAACCAGATTGAACACGTGTGCCATGCAGGGCGCATGGCTCAGGCTTCCTTGACACAGCGCAGAAAAGATGTTCTTCCCATTGTCGGTCACCATGGTTCACATTTTCAGTTGTCGTGGAGAAAGCCATGATTTGATTTCTTGACGAATCACTTTGAGCGGCTCCTCCCCTGTGTTACTCCGTTCGCCAAGGCAAACCAGGTGAAGAACAACATGACACCGCTGTGCCCTGCACATTTGGTATGCTGAAGGGGCACTGTGACTTGTCCGTGCAGTCGGACATTGTCGCAGGACCAACGGCCTGAGAGCATGGAGGCGGAAGCGGTGTGACCTGGCAAAGTTGCTGGTGTGGCTGTGCAGGATCCACATTCACCCAGTGGGCCGTAAAGGACATGTATTTTCCCTGACTGTAGTTACAGCACCACACGTTGGCATTGCCGTGCACTTTGGTACACACCGACAGGCTCAAGGACTGGCCCACCTTCTGTTCAACATATTTGTGCAGGGCTGGTACTACCTGTTTCAAAAAGAAGTTACGGCTTGGGACTCTCTACCTCGGCTCAGCACAAGCCATCAGTTCTCTGAAAGGTGCAGAGTCCACCACTTGAAAAGAGAGGGACTGCAGCACCAGCAACTTGGACAGGAGCACATTCAGCTGCTGCGCCGTTGGATGAGTTGGTACATACTGCTGTCTAATGGAATTCGCTTTGATGATGCATTTCTGCCGGAATGACTGATGAGAAGTAGGAGGAGCAGGAGCATCTGGACCAACAGAAGATAGGTAGGACACACAGCTCCCTTTGGCTGAGGTGATGGAGCCTTGGCTGGCTGAAACAGGGAGCGGCGTGCTACTGGGTGATGCAGCATTTGCTTCAGCAGGCTGGACCACCACATCGGCCAAGGTTCTCCCAGGCTGCTTTATGGTGACGCTGCATATTTTGACGCAGGGTCATGGTGCCAACATTGGGGCGTTGGCCCCACTTCACCTTCTGCCGACATATCTTATATGTGGCCATGTCAACCTACTCCGGATGCTTGACAAAAAACTGCCACACCGCTGAGTAGCTGATTTTACACCCAGCAGTCTGCACTGACTGTTACTGCCGCAGACTCTGAGAATCCCTGCTCCACTACCTCCCGGGCAGGTAGGCTGCCACGAAGCAGGTGGTCTACCGTGGGCACGTTTGGCTCCAGACTTCCCACTGCTGCCACTCCCAACCATGCTACCACCTTGCTGGCTCAGCGGCTGCCTCACGGGCCACCTGCAACTCTCTTCTACTGATGATGATAAAGCCCCTTCTGCACTCGGCTCCCAAGTGCGAACGGCTTCATCATCATCGAGTTGTGTTTGCACATCACTGATGTCATCCTCAGGTTCCTCAATGGTGTCGGTTTCAGAAGCCTAAATGCTCGCAACACCACCTCCCACGTCACACTTCTCATCACTACTTGCCCACCTAGCGGAGGTAGCAGCGTATGTCTCCTCCACATCTTGGCTGGGCAGTAGCTACTGACTGTCCTCTAGTTGATCGTCCTCCATAAATAGTGTTGCTGAACACACAGCATACGATACTTCTCTGGAGGAGGGAACAGCATAGGACAGAGGCAATGGGAGAACAAGGACTGCTCCCGGGCCATGCCAACTGTCGGATGTCACTTGGGAAGAAGTGGATGACAGAGTTAACCAATCAATGACGGCTGCTGAGTTTTTGGTCGAGACATGATCACTAGCTGACACCGGAAGCTCAGACCTCTCGCTGTAAATCCTGCTGCCACTCGCCCCTACTCTGCTGCAACCTCTGCCTGCACCTGATAAATTTAGGCCTCTGCCACTCCTGTGCATGGCCTAGCACTTCTCTGCCTGATATACTTGGAGAATAGTTGTGTGCGTATATATTTTACTTTTTATAGAGCAATATGCCCCTATACGGCTGCAACAAAAACTTGCAGAACACTCAATGAGGGACATGTATCAAAGATTTTACCCCTGTTTTGTGTTTAAATTTTTACGCAAGCTGTTTTTTTGCGTACATTTTGGTGGAGCATTTCCTCCAGATGTATAGGTTTTGGTGTACCTTGGAGTGACATATTTAGTATGCACAAATTTATTAACTGCGTACATTTCATTTACCCGCCTTAATCTTGCGCAATTAACATATTTAAAGCGCAAATATACGCCATCTTGGACTGCAAGTAGCAAGGTGCTCTAAATCATGATTCCATTTTTCAAAGAGTGGAGGTATGAGTAGATTACTATGCTTCTGCCACGAGTCAGATTATCTCTGGGATACTTAAAACCTTTCCATGTACCTTTTAAAAACAATGCAATGTTTATGGACGCTTGTGATCACCCTTCACCTGCAGTCTAACCCCATACACCAGGATAATACACCGGGTTATAGATACACCGGGATAATACACCGGGTTATAGTGCCGGTGAAATACTTCCTCATACTTCGAACTGTGTAAAAATCAAACTCCCTGCTGTTCTTGATGAGAGCAGGAGATTGCACATGTGTAGTGTAACCATGGTGACCGTACAGCTAAGAATATACCACTGTATGTGTAGGGAGGGGGAAGTACAGCTGTTAGGTCTTTGTTTATGTGTGAGTGAGTGTATGCAGCAGAGTTGAGTGTGTGAGTGTGTGTGTATGTAGCAGATCCGAGTGTGTGTATGCAGCAGAGAGGAGTGTGCTATGTGTGTATGTAGCAGAGCTGAGTGTGTGTGTGTATGTAGCAGGGTTGAGTATGTGAGTTTGTGTATGTAGCAGAGCTGAGTGTGTGTATGCAACAAATTTGTGTGTGTATATGTAGCAGAGCTGAGTGTGAGTGTGTATATAGCAGAGTTGAGTGTGTGTGTTTGTGTATGTAGCAGAGCTGAGCGTGTGAATGTGTGTATGTAGCAGAGTTGAGTGTGTGAATGTGTGTATGGAGCAGAGCTGATTGTGTGATTGTGTGTATGTAGCAGAGCTGAGTGTGTGAATGTGTGTATGCAGCAGAACTGCGTGTGTGTAGGAGAGCTGAGTGTGTGTGTAAATGTAGCAGAGCTGAGTGTGTGAGTGTGTATATGTAGTAGAGTTGATTGTGTGAGTGTATATGTAGCTGAGTTGAGTGTGTGAGTGTGTGTATGTAGCAGAGCTGAGTTTGATCAGGTGTATGTAGCAGAGCTGAGTGTGTGATCAGATGTATGTAGCAGAGTTGAGTGTGTGCGTGGTCATGCTTACTCTTTCATCTCTGCTGCATACCCATGTCGCACACTAATTTCTGCTACCAGGGTGCCTCCATCTTTTGCAAAACTGCAGCTCCCAGCATGCCAAGTTTTGCAACACTTGAAGGCATTCTGGTTGGTGAACACTGATATAGAGGTAAGGGGACAGATTGTTCAGCAAAATTACATATTTTTTTAAACCCAGACATTCTGGGGGAGATTCTCAAAAACTAGTGTAATTTTTTCAAAGGTCTCTTTTGCTGCTTTAAAAATCTGTGAAAATTCATTTTTGCACCACTTTTTTTTTTGCACCAAAATATATTTTTTGTTGCAGCCATATTGTTTTTTTTTGTGCCAAAATTGTCGACTTTTGCGCCAACTTTTACATCCAAGAAAATTCTGTTGGAAACATCAAAATATTCCATGGTTACTAGTGCCCAGACAAACGATAACTGTACAAATAAAACATTTCTGAGCTTAAATGTGAGTGTAGGTGCAGTGACCAAGGGGAAAAAAAAAAAAAAAAAAATATATATATATATATATATATATATATATATTTATAATTACTTACATAACATCTTTTCCCAAAAAAACAAACAAACAAAAAAAAACACAATAAAACTACAACCATTTCTGTGATTTCTACACTATTAAAAAGCTGGTGTGAAATTTTTGATGTAAACTGGACTCTCACCCCTTTGTAAATATCATGTAAAGCAGACAATATACGTGGACACGCCCCCTTTTTCAAAACTGACGTGAACAGTGTAACCCGCGGCACAAAGCTCTTTGAAAAAGTGGTCGATACTTTTCGCGCCAAAATGTTTTTTTTTTATGGAACAAAATTCTTTGAGAATCTCCCCCCCTGTGTACTTTATAAAGATTTATGATTTTATTATTGTGCAGAGTTTTGTTTGGCGCACACTGCTGCTCCGGCACTTCTACCTATGTGAGCAGTGTACTGCGGGAAAATGCCACAGCTCTGTGAAGTGTGCGGTAGAGAAGGAGTGTACGGTAGAGCGAGGGGGGGCATTTCCATATTTGCACAAAATTTATCACAGGACATGCACAACTTTAGTAAATCTTGAGCAAGAGTGTAAATTAGACAGCAGTGTAAAGGGGTAGATCTGTGTCTACAATAGACACATATGCCCACATTTATGATTGTAGGTGTAAGTGAAGCATTTTTCTACACCTTCTTTTTTGTGTGCTGGTAATGTGTAGAAGCACCAAATTTATTAAAGGGGTACTCCGCCCCTAGACATCTTATCCCCTATCCAAAGGATAGGGAATAAGATGTCAGATCGCTGCGGTGCCGCTGCTGGGGACCCCGGGGATCGCTGCTGCAGCACCCCGCTATCATTACTGCACAGAACGAGATCGCTCTGCACGTAATGACGGGCAATACAGGGGCCGGAGCATCGTTACGTCATGGCTCCGCCCCTCGTGACATCACAGCCCGCCCCCGTCAATACAAGTCTATGGGAGGGGGCATGGCGGTCGTCACGCCCCCTGCCATAGACTTGCATTAAGGAGACGGACCGTGATGTCATGATGGGCGTAGCCATGACGTCACGCTGCTCCAACCCCTGTATCGCCCGTCATTACGCACAGAGCGAACTCGCTCTGTGCAGTAATGATGCTCGGGTGCTGCAGCGGCAATCCCCGGGGTCCCCAGCAGCGGGACCCCGGCGATCTGACATCTTATCCACCTATCCTTTGGATAGGGGATAAGATGCCAGGGGCAGAGTACCCCATTTTCTAAAATTTCTCTCTTCACATACACTAAAAAGCTACGCCAGGTCTGGGATGGTATAGTTTTAGACACTTTTCAGTGGCTTTGCACCTTTTTTGCACCTTTTTACAAAAGGCGCAGTTCATAAATCCCTTCTATATCATGTTTTGCCAAAATCAGTGGATCGCAACTCAAAATCAGTGGATTGCAACTCAAAATCAGCAGAAATGTGTAAACAAAAAGGCGCAAAAAAGTGCAAATAAACCCTGCTTGCGCCTTTTTGCGCCTCTTGTAGACACAAAAAACAGTCTAAAGACAATGATAAATGTCGGTCATAATGATAAATCTCCCCCAATGTGTGTGTGTATGTATGTGTGTATATATACTGTAGATCCCTGATTTTACACTAACAGGCCACCATACCCTTGACACAAAAAACATGTACAACAGCGGAGTGTTTATATATTTCCCTTTTTTTAGAGTAATATGCCTCAGTACGGTTGCACCAGAAATAAGCGTAACAATCTAGTGCATAAGTCTTTTAGTACTTTTACACTTACTACCCCCTATTAGCTTTAACCAGAAAAAAACGTAAAACTGCGGAGTGAGTCACAGATGTCCGATTTCCATATTAAAGGGATTATTGCTGGTATTCTTTTATGGAAGGCTGAGTGCCAGGAAACAACAAGGACACAAGAGAAAAATAACTCTAAAGAAATCTACATATTTTACTCTAATTATAGTAATAATTAAAGGTGAAATCATTAAAGGAACATTTCCATGATAGAACGCAGATCCAGAGGACGGCTGATTAAATCTCCCATCACTAGTTTATTTCTGCTGGAAGAATAATGGGATGAAATACAGTGATCCCTCAACATGCGATGGTAATTCGTTCCAAATGGACCATCGTTTGTTGAAACCATCGTATGTTGAGGGATCCGTGCAATGTAAAGTATAGGACAGGGGTCTAAAACCTGCGGACCTCCAGATGTTGCAAAACTACAACTCCCAGCATGCCCGGACAGCCAACGGCTGTCCGGGCATGCTGGGAGTTGTAGTTTTGCAACATCTGGAGGTCCGCAGGTTGAAGACCACTGGTATTGAAGGTTATACTCACATGTCCCTGCCGCTTTGGACCATCACCGCTGCCCTGGATGTCGCCTTCCATCGCTGTCGCCGTGTCCCCGACGCTTCGGCAAGGCCTCTGCTGCCTGGGAACGTCGCTCTCCGTCGCCGCCATCACGTCACTATGCACGCCGCTCCTATTGGATGACGGGACGGCTTGCGCAGCGACGTGATGACAACGATGGAGAGCGCTGACGATGCAGGGGATCTCGAAGAGGACGCGCCAGAGCCCCGAAGACAGGTAAGTGATTGTCAGCGGACCACACGGGGCACCGTAAACGGCTATCCGGCGGCAGCTGAAGCAGTCTGCGCTGCCGGATAGCCGTTTATGCGATGGCCCCGACATACAAAAGCATCGTATGTTGATGCTGCCTTCAACATGCGATGGCCTCTGAGAGGCGATCGTATGTTGAAATGATCGTATGTCGGGGCCATCGTAGGTCGGGGGGTCACTGTATCCGTATAGTAATTTGCAAATGCCGACAGTAAAACAACAGTAATGAACAAATAATTACATAAACTATATAGAATCCATATGTGGCCACAAATGCTCGGCTCGGTTAAATTATAAACATTAATATGAAACAACTGTACCACGAATTGTAAATAATTATGTACGCCTTAGGGGATTAGAACAATAGGATTTATAGGGGAGTTCTGTGACATGCATACGGGGCAGAGAACTCTGAGATGATTTTTAATATTCTTCAGCTGCCATTGAATCTCTATGCTTCTCAACCAGAATGCATCCAGCTGTGGCAAAACTACAACTCGTTGGCTGTCCGGGCATGCTGGGAGTTGTAGTTTTGCAAAAGCTGGAGGCACCCTGGTTGGAAAACACTGCTATATGTTTAGTAAGGATGGATTTCAGTCTACTTTTTATGCATTTGAGTCACTCTTATCTGTTTCATCTTGCAGCCTAAAGACGGAGTGGGAGAGGAGGTAAATATACATATTTTTAGTTTTTTTTTTACATTTGCTACTGGGTGGGAGGGATTATTGCCCATTTGGGAGAATTGCTGCATAGCCTACTGAAAGGGGTACTCTGGTGGAAAACTATATATATATATATATATATATATATATATATATTTTTATTTATTTTTTTTCAAATGAACTGGTGCTAAAAGTTATACAGATCTGTAAATTACTCCTATAAAAAAAATCTTAATCCTTCCACTACTTATCAGCTGCTGTATACTACAGAGGAAGTTGAGTTGTTCTTTCCAGTCTGACCACAGTGCTCTCTGCTGACACCTCTGTCCATGTAAGGAACTGTCCAGAGTAGGAGAGGTTTGCTATGGGGATTTGCTCCTGCTCTGGACAGTTCCTGACACGGACAGAGGTGTCAGCAGAGAGCACTGTGGTCAGTCTGGAAAGAACAACTCAACTTCCTCTCTAGTATACAGCAGCTGATAAGTACTGGAAGATTTTTTTTAATAGAAGTAATATACAAATCTGTTTAACTTTCAGTTGATATTAAAAAGAATGTCATCAAAGTAACCCTATAAGGAAATTACTGCCTACATTGCAGGGGTGGGGTGGTTACTGCCTACTTGGGGGGGATGCTGTCTACTTGTGTGGTGTGTGAGTGGGGGGGTTTGTGTGGCACATTCTGCAGAAAAGTCATGGCTTGAAGAAGTCTTCATGGCACTAAATGGAGGAATATTATTGTATGTATTACTGTATATAATTAGCATTATGTGGCAACTTTGTGGCTCCTTGGGGGAGTGGGAAATGTATGTATTTTTATTCCACTGTACATTTAAAAGGGTATTCTGGGATTTTATTTTTCTTTTGGACTGTAAAGTTAGTGCAGTTCATAATATAGTGTCTGTACCTGTGTTTCATGGGGGTCTCGCAATTCTTCTGTGATTTTTGCCCCTACATTTATTTTTAACAATATACAAAATTACTGTGGTCTCAGGTTTTCCCAGGTTGCAGTGTGGCCGAGACATTACATCACTAGTCAGGTGATCAGAGGGAGCCTGTCTTTGCTTCAATTGGTGGAGAGACCATTGGGTGGGAGATCATTCTGCATGAAATTGCAACAGCTGGAGGCACCTTGGTCAGAAAATACTCGTCTATCGCATTGAAGGTAGCACAGGTGTGTTTCAGTGGGTGGGATGGCTGATGTGTGGGAGGGAGAAAAGTGACCTCACACTTACAAACAAGAAAGTATGGGATTTGTTGTTTGAGAAAACAAACTTCAACAGGAAATATCCAGTTCACAAAAAGCTAACCACAACATTATGGTAATCTCACAACATAGCCATTTAACCCCAAGACAAGCACAGATCCTTCTTAAACATGTCCATTACTGTCTGGCAGGTACGTACTAAAATCACTTTATGTTGCCTAACCCCTTTAAAAACCTATTCCATATTTTGACTAAAAAATTCTCATCTATCATAGTGTAGTAATGTCCATACATGAACATAACAAAACACCAATATTGGTTATGTCTAACTGGGTGTGAGGTTTTATCTATCTATCTATCTATCTATTTAAAAAAGGATAAGTTGGCCAGCACTTACTGATACAAAACTATTGCATGGACCCGGCAAACAGGTTTATGCTGCTAAATTTACACAAGCAGGAGAATACAGCAGCACACTGCTAGCACAAAGATAGAAATGAAATATGAAATGCTGTATTGCTATAATGAACAATGGAAAATTGAGGTGCTTCGCTTACCATTTGGCCAAATAGTGTGTACCATCCCACCACCATAAGGTGACCTTACAAGCCTGGTAACTGACTGCTCAGAGGCACATTTATAGTGTAGGGTCCATCCCAATGAGGTCACCTTATCGTGGTGGGATGGTACACACTATTATGGTAAATGGTAAGTGAAGCACCTCAATTTTTCATTGTTAATTATATCAATATAGCATTTCATATTTCATCTATATCTTTGTGCTAGCAGTATGCTGATGTATTCTCCTGCTTATCTATCTTTCCATCTATCTGTCTGTACGTCTGTCTTCTATCTATCTTTAGTTTAATGTTAGGAGAAAAGCAGCAAGTAACAGTTAGGCAAACTCCATCAGCAGGTGCTCACAGATGAGTTTTGGTCAGGGACCTATAAATTTGTACAGCATAAGGACTGAATTATTATTTTTATTCCATCAGGCAACATTTTAACTGACTCAACTCAGCTTGAGAAAGACTAGGTTGAGCCAGTCAAAATGTTACCTTTATAAAGTCACTTTTTTTTTTGATGGAATAAACACTTTGTTTCACTGCTCTGAGTGCTGCGGAGAGATCCTTTTGCTGTCTTTTAGTTTTGCTATCTGTGTAATTTTAGGTTCTCCATATGAAAGACATGTTGCATTTATCGGTGTGTACACAGTAGCAAAAACAGTGAAACCAATGAATTCTACTTATATGCATATGTTGTAATTATATAAATAATTAGTGATTGCTGCTGTAAGATGTAGAAGTGAGCAGTCAGTACAGTCTCATAATGATTTGCTGAGAGAAAAGATAATGATTTGTGCAACACCCCCCTCCAGTGGTCATATTATGATATTGTACAACCTTTTATTTTTAATTATTTATCAATTTTAAAATCACATGAGTTTAGGAAGTAAGTAAACCACAGTCACATTTCTTTTACAATTTTTATGCTTTATTCTTAAAAAGATAAAAACAACCTATATGAAAAATACAAGTCACTCTGTTGGTTTATTATTGAGTTTATTGTTGAATTTTTTGTTGAATTATGGTTTCAAAATCCACATTACAGTACAAGTGAATTTAATTTGGGTAAATTCTTTTTATTAACATTTGTCAAACAGCAACAGGAACAGGAACATGTGAGGTCCAAAACTGTACAGTGATGACCCCTCCATATCACAATACCCAGGAATTACCTGTTCTAACGAAAGGGTTCCTTCCTATACCTATTCTATATGTCCAGTGATTAAGAGGTCCGTACAAGTTAGTCAGCAAGGAAAAGATTGTGTACAAGTGCCTCGCTGCATTCCAGGACTTGAAAAGGCTTCAAGCTGGAGAAGTAAACATAGCAGGAGAATGTGTTGGGAATCAAATTGTGAGCAGCATGTGCCACCTTGAGCAGGCTACCTTTGTTACTGTATATTCTTTATTTGGAGCAGTAAAGCACGTTAACACTGTGTTGTCTGGCTGCTGTGTGTTTTATCCATGTACTGTGACATCTCTGTGACATCACTGTGTATATTATTCCTGTACATCACTGTGTGAATTATCCCTGTACTGTGACATCACTGTGTATTATTCCTGTACTGTGACATCACTGTGTATTATTCCTGTACTGTGACATCACTGTGTATTATCCCTGTACTGTGATATCACTGTGTATTATCCCTGTACTGTGACATCACTGTGTATTATTCCTGTACTGTGACATCACTGTGTATATTATCCCTTTACTGTGACATCCCTGTGTGAATTATCCCTTTACTGTGACATCACTGTGTATTATCCCTGTACTGTGACATCACTGTGTATTATCCCTGTATTGTGACATCACTGTGTATTATCCCTGTACTGTGACATCACTGGATGTATTATCCCTGTACTGTGACATCACTGTGTATTATCCCTGTACTGTGACATCACTGTGTATTATCCCTTTACTGTGACATCACTGTGTGTATTATCCCTGTACTGTGACATCACTGTGTATATTATCCTGTACTGTGACATCACTGTGTGTATTATCCTTGTACTGTGACATCACTGTGTATTATTCCTGTACTGTGACATCACTGTGTGTATTATCCTTGTACTGTGACATCACTGTGTATTATTCCTGTACTGTGACATCACTGTGTGTATTATCCCTGTACTGTGACATCACTGTGTATTATCCCTGTACTGTGACATCACTGTGTATTATCCCTGTACTGTGACATCACTGTATGTATTATCCCTGTACTGTGACATCACTGTGTATTATCCCTGTACTGTGACATCACTGTGTATTATCCCTTTACTGTGACATCACTGTGTGTATTATCCCTGTACTGTGACATCATTGTGTGTATTATCCTGTACTGTGACATCACTGTGTGTATTATCCCTGTACTGTGACATCACTGTGTATTATTCCTGTACTGTGACATCACTGTGTGTATTATCCCTGTACTTTGACATCACTGTGTGTATTATTCCTGTACTGTGATATCAATGTGTATATTATTCCTGTACTGTGACATCCCTGTGTGTATTATTCCTGTACTGTGACATCACTGTGTATTATTCCTGTACTGTGACATCACTGTATATTATTTCTGTACTGTGACATCACTGTGTGTATTATTCCTGTACTGTGACATCCCTGTGTGCATTATTCCTGTACTGTGACATCACTGTGTATTATTCCTGTACTTTGACATCACTGTGTATTATTCCTGTACTGTGATATCACTGTGTGTATTATCCCTGTACTGTGACATCACTGTATGTATTATTCCTGTACTGTGACATCACTGTGTATTATTCCTGTTTGTGACATCACTGCGTATATAATCCCTGTACTGTGACATCACTGTGTATTATTCCTGTACTGTGACATCACTGTGTATTATCCTTGTACTGTGACATCACTGTGTATTATTCCTGTATTGTGACATCACTGGGTATTATCCCTGTACTGTGACATCACTGTGTGTATTATCCCTGTACTTTGACATCACTGTGTATTATTCCTGTACTGTGACATCACTGTGTATTATTCCTGTTTGTGACATCACTGTGTATTATCCCTGTACTGTGACATCACACTGTATTATTCCTGTACTGTGACATCACTGTGTATTATCCCTGTACTGTGACATCACTGTGTCACATCATAGTACATAGATAATATGCACATCACAACATCACAATACAGGGATAATACACACAGTAATGTCACAGAGCAAATAGAAATAACCCAGGTGCTTCACACAGGCTGTGGTAATATGCCCAACAAACTGCTATATCCCGTATAGGTCCCCGTATCCTTTACAATAGGTAGTGTAAACATCCCCAAAAATTTATAATTATGAATGGATAAGCGCTAAAAGGCAAACTTGTACTCAGTTTTTGGTAGAAGGTTGCCTTTTAGTCCCACATAGCGCTTATCCATTCATAATTATTTCTTTTTTTGAATGTCACAGTGCTGTTATAATACGCCACAGTGATGTCACAGTTCAGGGATAATACACCTAGAGGGACATTTAGCAAGGGATTTAAGCACGTGTGCCTAAGCAATTTTTTGTGCAACTTTTGCGGGTAAGCAAAAAATACCAATCAGCCCTACCTAAGCAATTTTCAATTTTCACTTTGCAGTGGTCGGGAATTTATCAAGTGCGAAAGTCCCACATAAGCAAATAAAAGTCGCAAAAACCCCTTCAAAAAGTCACAAGTCAGACCTGGCTTACAAACTTGCCTTTGACAGCAATTTTTGTGCGCAAACTGCAACTTTTGTGTGACATTTTTTGCGCAGGTACGCTCCCCGGCCACCCACCCGCATCAATCACCAGTTTTCTAGGTATTGCAAAACTACAACTCCCAGCATGCCCTTACAGTGAGGACATGCTGGGAGTTGTAGTTCTGCAATACCTAGTGGACAGGTGGTAGATACGGTGGTTGGTGGAGGAGTGCAGCCGGCCGACAGGAAAATGACATTTCAGCACTGTAATTTTATATTGGGCAGACCTGTGATTGGTTCAGAACTCCTGGCCAATCACAGCTGCCAGAGGGAAACATGAAGTTACAGTGCCTTAACTTAATTTTCACCACTGGGAAGCCAGGGAGCAGAGCACAAGCCGCCCGTTTCCCTGGCTTCTTTGTCACCCATCCGCGCCCCACTACTACAACTCCCAGCATGCCCTTACAGTAAGGAGCTACTGGGAGTTGTAGTGGTGAAGCTGGGCTGGAGGAGTATGTGACTAGCTTGTCACCCACCCGCACATCTCCTGCCCGCATCACACGACTACAACTCCCAGCATGTCCTTACTCTAAGGGCATGCTGGGAGTTGTATTCGTGCGGCAGGGGCAGGTGACAAGCTTGTCACCCTACCGCACATCTCCCTTCTGTGCTGCACGACTACAACTCCCAGCATGTCCTTACAGCAAGGGCATGCTGGGAGTTGTAATCATGCAACGCAGGTGGCAGGATATGTGCGTGCAGGTGACAATCTTATCTGGCTTGCTCGTCACCCGCCTGCACATCTCCCACCAGCCCGCCATCGCATGAGTACAACTCCCAGCATGCCCTTATAGTGAGGACATTCTGGGAGTTGTACTCATGCGGTGCGGGCAGGAGATGTGCGAATGGGTACAATAAATGTACTAACCTATTTTCCGTGTTTTTTTTCTCCTCATTTCAGATCCGTATATCCTGTGGACTACTTCGGATTCGCTGGACTACCTCGATGACCAGCGATTTTTTGTTTAATGTTAATAAAATGGTTAATGAGGGCTTGTGGGGGACTGTATTTTGGAATAAAACTTTTATTAAACGTGCTGTGTTTTTTTTTGTTTTATTTACTTGACAAACTTAGTAGAGGAAGCTGTCTTATAGACAGAGTCCATTCCTAAGCTGGGGGTTAGCGTTTGCCCCAAAAACAGTTAGCGCTAACCCCCAATTATTACCCAGTACCCACCGCAACAGGGGTGTCGGGAAGAGCCGGTACCAACAGGCCTGGAGGGTAAAAAATGGCAGGCGGTAACAGGCTGGCGTTATTTTGGCTGGGGAGGGCCAGTAACAATTGTCCTCATCCACCCTGGTAACGTCAGGCTGTTGCTGCTTGGTTGGTATCTGGCTGAGAATGAAAACGGGGAATCCTATGCATCTTTTTAAAAAATATTTTATTGGGTATCGGGCTTAGGCTAGAATTCCACTGAGATTTTTGCCTTGCGATTTTTTTGGCGTAAAAACACCAGAAAAAACTGCCACAAAATTTTACAAAATAGTTGGGTACCAAAAAAAATTAAAAAAAATAAAATAAAAAAGAATGTAAAAATTTATTTCATTTAATGTTTATTTTTTATAACAAAATTTTTATAAATTTTTTTATAAAGTGTGTATGTTTAGCTTTTTTTCTCTTTTCCCCCCACATTTTTTATGTAGTACTACTACTCCCAGCATGGAACACACTGTTCCATGATGGGAGTAGTAGTACCTGTACTATAGACATATCGCCCCGGGTGTCAGTCTGACACCCGATGCGATCGTCCATAATATAGCAGAGATGCGGCTCTATACAGCGCTCGCATCTCAGCTCTGTACTCTGAGTGATGTTCTAGTCACATCACATTCCGCCCAGAGCTGTGATTGGCCGGATGGTTGCAGCCAATCACAGCTCTGAGGAAAATATGAATGAGTGAGTGGCCGGAGTACAGATCAGGGATGCGAGCGCTGTATACAGCCGCTCCATCTCTGCTATAGACAGGATGATCACAGTGGGTGCCAGTAGTGATACCTGCTGTGATCTGTTCTTACCTGCTCCATGCTGGGAGCTCTAGTACCTGCATTAATAGACAGATCTCAGCGAGTGTAATTTCTGACACATGATGCGATCTGTCTATTAATGCAGGTACTACAGCTCCCAGCATGGAGCAGAGTGTACTCCATGTTGGGAGTAGTAGTACTTGTAGTTAAGGAAAGATCACAGCAGGTATCACTACTGACACCCGCTGTGATCCTCCTGTATAATGTATAGATGTGGCCGGCCACTCTTCTATGGTCCCCTGCAGTGACGTATATATACACATATTCATATTTCCCACAGAGAGTTGTGATTGGCTGGAACCATCTGGCCAATCACAGCTCTCTGCGGGAAATATGAATATGTGTATATATACGTGAGTGCAGGGGACCATAGAAGAGCGGCCAGCCGCATCTATACATTATACAGGAGGATCGCAACAGGCGATCTGTCAATTAGTACAGTGTGTTCCATGCTGGGAGTAGTAGTACTACCTAAGAAATGTAAAAAAATGTGAATAACACACACACTACATTTTTATTATTGTCGGCTACATTTTTAGTGCTTTACCCGCCCACATAAATTGATCCCTGTTTAAAAAGTAATAAACATTTCGTAATAAAAAGATGAATTTCGTTAGATACAATTTTTTCCATCCCTACTGTATCTTTTTTTTATTTATTTTTTTTTATGGTACCCTATGAAATTTTTATAAAAAAAGGTATTCCAAAAAAGAATAAAAATCGCCTGCAAAAATGCAAAATTTAAAACCAACATGGCATTTTTCTTGGCGTTTTTGCTCTCCCATAGACTTCTGTGGTAGGAAAATCCAACAATTTCAGGGCAAAAAATGCCAAACTAGGTTTTGTCAGGAGTTTTGAAAATCCAGCCTCTGAGCCCGAAATTGCTGAAAAACACCAAAAGGATTAAAAAAAGGCCAAACTGAAAAACGCCAAGTGCATCTGGCATTTTGCAGTTTCCTATTGACTTGCAGCTAACATCTGGACGCTGCATTTTTTCATAAAAAAAACGCCTTGTGGGAAAATTGGCATTTTTTACAGCATTTTTGCAAAAAAAAAAAAAAAAAAACTGTGGAATTCAAGCCTAATAATTGGGGGTTAACACTAGCTGTTTTTGGGGCTAATGCAAAGCCCTGGCTTAGTAATGGATTCCTACAATAAGACAGCTTCTACTACTAAGCCTGTAAAGTAAAAAAAAAAAAAAAACACATTTAAAAAACTATTATTTAAAAAAACACTCCCACACAAGCCCTCATTAACTATTTTATTAATATTTAACCATAAAACGCTGGTCATCGTACTCCACCAAATCCGAAATAGTCTGTAGTCTGGATCTGAAAGGAGGGGAAAAAAATGGGTTAGGACATTTAGGGGGAAAAAAGTGGTAAAAAAATGTGATAAACACGCATATACTGTATATACATATGTGGAAGTTAGCTGTGAATACAGCTAATTGAATTTGTGGGAGGAGTCTGGAACCACTATATTTACTAGGGTTCCGAGCAATAGGGTCCTCGTGGTGTCAGCGGCGGTTGCTACAGTGTGCGTCACTTCCGGCTGGATTTGTCTCCGACTCACGTGTCAGGTAAGCGAGCAGCTGGGCGGCTGAACGCCAGTCTTACCTTTTTTCACTTCACTGCCGTCTTTCACTTCCAGGTACCAGGTACGAACATCGTTTCTGGCCGGAACAGGGCGCATGCGCGATCCCGCTCCCCTCACGCTATGCCCGCCGGCAGGACGGGGAGTGGGTTTGTAACAATCATTTTTGCTTCGGGAGGTTCACCGTGCGGGGTGAGGGAGGCAGGGGGGGCGGGGAGGGAGGTGATATGCCGGTTGTAGGGGTAGAGTACCTCCGGGCAGGTCCGCGGCTCGGGCTATGCAGCTCTTGATTCCTGCTGTTGCTATGGAGCCGGGGGGAGGAGCCATGACGGGAGCTGCGTGCTCACATTGTTAAGGCTGTACATCCAACAGTAGGGATTGTATCCCTTGGTTGGAGTCACAACGGGTACTGTCATTAATGGTTTTATACCCTAAGAGTATACAAGGACTGGCTATGTATAGGATCTAGGGTATAAAAAAAAAAAAAAAAAAAATTTTTGTTGAGTTCCCTGATGTAATGGCAGGCCCGTTTACATCAGGGAAATGTCGCACTTAATCAGATTAGGGTTACTCTGCCCCTCGGGTCACATGCAGTTACAGGTTCCGGCTGGTATGTTTTATAAAAAAAAAAAAAAGGGGGGGTTTATCTTGGTCACATGATTTCGTTTGTTTATGTGGTTTACTTGTTGTTTCAGCTACAAGCGGCGGCAAGCTCGGCTCATGTTATGCTCTTGAGGCTATACCGTGATTAAAGCGAAGCTGGTTATCTGAAAAATATATAATAAGAGGGGATCGCTTTAGTGATTTGCTTAGCTACGGTTAGTTATTTCCTGTTTTACGTATGTTTTAGCAGGATTGCGGTACGGGTGACGGCTTTTCATTAGGTGTTTACACAGGGTTTCTCAGTTCGGCTACGTTAGGTCTCATGTTCCACTTACAATTTGGTTGCAGGTCCGCGAGACGTACCCTTGTGGTTTTCCGTTGCATCCTCCCTTCCGTGACAATCGTGGTAGGGTATCATCTGCTTATGGCTATTCTTCCGTTCTCAATTTTATGTTGTTGATGTTAGGTTAGCATGTTTATTGGTGAAAAAAAAAAAAAATAATCATACGTATTTTCTGATGTCTTTTTCTTAGGTGGTCCTCGGTCATTCCTTCCTTTCCACCTACTTTCTCGTGTATATCTAAGGTAGCTTAATTGGTTTTTGCAGGGGTAGGCACATGGTTAAAACATTTTCTGCACATAAGTCACCTCTTTTTCTGCTGTTTTAGCTCACGGTTCATGAGTTTGTTCAGGGTATTGCTTTCTAGAAGGAGAGGGGGGGGGGGTCTCTGGTAGTCACTGTATGTTAGTAGTTTTTTCGTCTCCGATTTCAGAGGCGGATTATCGGATAATCCTCGAATCCTCAGCCTGTCTTGCCAGGGCGGGTACATTAAAGGGCATGCTGGTAGAGGTGGGTTGCCCTCGTCAATCCTCACGCCTCGTAGTCCAGCTTAGGATATATAGTTCAGTTAAATTGTCTTGTCTTTGTCCACTCCTAGAGGCAGATTGTTCGTCAATCCACGCGCCTCCTGTTTGTTTTGGTGTCTTTAGTTTCTATGGGAGATAAGGGGCTATAGTCGTCTGCCCTGATAGTTATCATTGTCATTCTTAGGTGATGTCTCTGGTTTCGGACAGCATGGAAGGGGCGGCCGCTCCCCCCTCGCCCGCCAGGTCATCTTCAGCGGGAAGCGTACAGTCTCTTAGGACCTGGACCGTTCCTAGGATAACGGCCGAATTACGTCGTCGGGGGATTCCTTTCCCTGCGACGGCTAGAAAGGCGGAGCTATATCGTATTATGTGCTCTCAAGGCACCCCGGGGTCTCAGGATCAGACAGATCAGGGGTCTGTTGCCCTGGTACAGATCCATGCCATGCTCAACTCTCTTACTACATCTATGCAGAATGTACAGGACAGATTAACTACTTTGGAGGCTCGTCCTGCCCCCGTGGTTACGGCTGTAGCTTCCGGGTCCGCTGCAACTTCAGCGCAGGGCGTTCCTGCGCAGGTGGCAGGCTCGTCAGGGTCTGCGATCGGTCAGGCCTCTCTTGTTGTCACGGCACCAGCAGTCTCCTCTGTGCCTCCTGCCCCACAAGAGTCGGGCACGGCGTCATTAGGGGTCAACCCCACGGCGGGGGTCGCAGGCACAGGTACGTCTGCTCCAGCTGTTACTCTCATTCCTGCGCACTTCATACCGGAAGCCATCAGGAGGGATATCTTAGAAGGGAAAGACGTGAATTTGGCTTCCCTCCTGGTGGCTTCCCAGGACGTGCTGGACAATAAAACGTTTGCTTGCGGTGAAGTTTCCGTAGTGGTCAAGGCAAGGGATCCGAGGTTAAACAGGAAATTAAATATTCCCAAGTTTGTACTGGCATTCGGCCTTTATAGAGATGTTGTGTGTGCGGCCAGTCCTAGCAGGAGAATTGAGCTTGACCAGTATCTCCATAAATTAGTCGATCTCGGGTACAAGTACGGAGGCTTCGCCTTCTATGACTATCACCGTTCATTTTCGGCACAAGCTGCAGCTACACTGTTCCAGTTTCAACAAACCACCAACTGGGCGGTACTTGATACCGAGCTATTTTGTAGGCACTTCGCCGGACTTAGGGCACCACTTTGTGCGGTTTGTCAATCGTCCACACATGCGACAAATTGGTGCCCTAGTGCGGTTGCCAGTACTTCAGCTACCGAACCCACTGGCTTGCCTAAGACTCAGACAGGACCATCTGTGGATAAGTTGGGCAGACCTGTGCATTATCTTGGTAATGCACAGATTTGTAACAATTTTAACTTTTCTTCATGTCGCTTTAGTCAGTGCAGACTGTTACACGTCTGCTGCATTTGCCACCGTGCCCATCCTAAAAGCCAGTGTCCAAAGAAGGCAGGGGCAGATGCATGACTAGGCGGCATTGACTCTCAAGTCCTCAGGGATTATCTGGTCGGTCATCCTCGTCCGGATTTGGTCGATTTCCTATGTGAGGGTTTTGTTCATGGCTTCAACACCGGCATGGTATGTCTCCCTCAGGAAACATACGAATGTAGGAACCTGCAGTCAGCCACAGTTAACCCGGAAACAGTGTCGGAACTCTTGAGGATTGAGGTCCTTAAGGGGTTCGTTATTGGTCCTTTCCACATAGCTCCCTTCAATCAATGGAGGGTCAGCCCTATTGGAGTTGCTCGTGGGAAATTTTCAAATAAATTTCGCTTAATTTATGATTTGTCGGCTCCCCATTTGTCTACCATTCCTAGCATTAACTCATTAATACCGGCAGAAGAATTCTCATTGAAGTACACATCAGTGGACGAAGCTATTCAGCCCGTTCTGTTCTTTGGGCCTGGCACCTGGATGTCTAAAGCAGACATCTCAGATGCGTTCAAGCTGTTGCCAATCTGTCCTGACCTGTGGCAATGGCACGGCCTCAGGTGGTGTGGGCAGTATTATTTTGCCACCCGGCTCACTTTCGGGTCAAGAAGCAGCCCATGGTTGTTCGATACATTTGCAGCCGCTCTTGAGTGGTCGTTGATCAATCATTGGTCCTGTACAAGTGTATTGCACTACCTGGATGACTTCCTGCTTCTGGAAAGTCCTGGCTGCCCACCTGGGGATCTGGAGACTTTGCTGTCAGTTTTCAGGAATCTTAATGTCCCGGTTGCAGATAAAAAAGTGGAGGGTCCCGTCACTTCCCTATCTTTTCTAGGCATCATCTTGGATTCAGTTAGGATGGAAGCTCGTTTACCTCAAGAGAAGCTAGATCGTATCAGGTCTACGATTCATAGCATGTCCCGTTCTCCAGTCTCCAATAGACAGCAATTACAAAGTCTGCTAGGTATGCTCAACTACGCCATGAGGATAATCCCACAGGGCCGGGCATTTGTCTCTAGGTTATTAGCCCTTCTTCCAGCAGCACCCGATGCCGATTCTCCAGTGGTCATGGACCAGGCAGCCAGGGCAGACTTAGCCATGTGGGACCATTTCTTGGCAGCATGGAATGGGATTTCCATGTTTATCCCTAGAGCAAGCCAGGACTCTCCAGTTGTGGTCACTGATGCGGCAGCCTCTACGGGTTTTGCCGCGATCTTTGCGCCTCACTGGTTTTCGTCATCTTGGCCTTCCGAGATCTTACGGTTACCTGAATTTACTACTACTTCTGCTCTTTTCGAGATCATCCCCATCGTGGCAGCCGCTGTTACGTGGGGTCATCTGTGGAAAGGGCAGACAGTGGTCTTTTACACGGACAATACAGCTACACGAGACATTATCTGCAAGGGAAGGTCGAAATCTCTCAGTATCATGTCCTTCCTTCGCAGATTGACTCATACCGCATTGCAGGGGGAATTCCATATTCAGTGTGTTCATATTGATGGAGTCAGGAATGTGGCGGCTGATGCCTTGTCCCGTTTCAAATTTCAGGTTTTCCACGAAGTAATGCCAGAAGCAGATGCAGTGGCTACTCCAGTACCACATGTCAGTTCTCTAACGTTGGACTAAGTAAACTTTACTTAGGGGCCGTTGATTTGATTCATCACTCTTTGGCAGCCAATACTGTTAGGTCTTATAATTTAGCTTGGAACACTTTTCAAAAATTTCAAGATAGTCACCCCACACAATTTCCTTTTGATCTACAGTACATTCTCACTTTTGTCGTGTTTTGCCACTCATCTTTAAAACTATCCCACAATACCATACGTTTGTATTTAGCCGGGGTCCAACATTTCCGCTCCTTGAGCTGTCCTAATCTTCCATCAATTCTGTGCGCTCACCCGGTTAAGGCCGCTTTAAGAGGAATCCAGAAGACCGAAAGATCCAAGCCTCCTACTAGGGTTCCTCTGTCTGCAGCTCAATTTCAGCAGTTTAGTTGTCTGCTGGACGGAGAGCCGTTTGGAGTGACGGCCAGTCTAGTGATCAAAGCAGCCATATACTTAAGCTATTATGGGTTCCTTAGACCAGGCGAATTTACAAAGACTTCCTATAGTGCTCACACACTTCTTCTTAAACATCTATCTCTGGCAGGCTCAGGGTTCACGTTAAAGTTAGAACATTCTAAAACTCAATAATTTAGTGAAGCTATCATCAATTACTATGCAACTAACAACCCCTGGTGCCCTGTTGCAGTGTTCCGGAAATTATTGGGACTTCTGCATGGTAAGAAGGCAGACTCACCTCTGCTCCCATTCCCCGTGCAGCCGATGTCATCCAACGATTTTGTTAGACATGTTCGTATACTGGCACGAAACATAGGTATGGACCCCAGTACCATTTCCGGCCATTCCTTCAGGATGGGGGCAGCCTCCTCGGCTTCCAGGCATGCCATACCCGCCCATATCATTAAACGGTTAGGTCGTTGGAATTCGCCTTGCTTCCAGAGGTACATTCCTGACCCACAGAAGGAAATAGCCAGCGCCTTCAACCAGCTGGCAAATGTTTAAACTTCTGTTATATGTATTAATAAATAATCTTCTCTACATGTCGGTGTTTTGCCCCCTTCTTTTATAGGCTACCTCGGTCGGCCGGCCAGGCACACCTCAGGCTGGTACAGGTTAGGGAGTTATCCATGTCAGGTCTAACGTATTAACTTGACCACAAGTGGAAGTTAGCTGTGAATACAGCTAATTGAATTTGTGGGAGGAGTCTGGAATCACTATATTTACTAGGGTTCCGAGCAATAGGGTCCTCGTGGTGTCAGCGGCGGTTGCTCCCACCACTCCCGCCCCCTTTTTCTTTAGGTCTATTTGTTTTAGTTATTTTATTAAGGGTAGCCCCCTTCTTTTATAGGCTACCTCGGTCGGCCAGCCAGGCACACCTCAGGCTGGTACAGGTTAGGGAGTTATCCATGTCAGGTCTAACGTATTAACTTGACCACAAGTATATGTATGTATATATATATATATATATATATATATATATATATATATATATATTGCACATTTTTTTTCACAGCCGTGACTTGAGGTGGGGTTACAAATTTGTGTTCTGAAGTCATTCATTGGTTTTTGATAATGTGTGCAAAAAAATGGTATTCAAAAGTCATTTAGTGGTTTTTGCTTATGTGAACCAAGTTTATCAACCCCCTGTGATAGTATGATAAATATGTCACACACAAGTAAAACTAAAACAAAAAAAAAAATGCCTACAGAACTTGCTTACTACCAAAGCAAACAATGATAAATGTCCCCCATATTGATGTCACAGTACAGGAATAATACACAGTGATGCCACAGTACAGGGATAATATACAGTGATGTCACAGTAAAGGGATAATAAAAAGTGATGTCACAGTACAGGGATAATACACAGTGATGTCACAGTACAGGGATAATATACAGTGATGTCACAGTACAGGGATGTCACAGTACACGAATAATACACAGTGATGTCACAGTAAAGGGATAATACACAGTGATGTCACAGTAAAGGGAAAATACACAGTAATGCCACAGTACAGGGATAATATACAATGATGTCACAGTACAGGGATAATACACAGTGATGTCACGGTACAAGGATAATACACACAGTGATGTCACAGTACAGGGATAATACACAGTGATGTCACAGTACAGGGATAATATACAGTGATGTCACAGTACAGGAATAATACAAAGTGATGTCACAGTACAGGGATAATACACAATGATGTCAAAGTACAGGGATAATATACACAGGGATGTCACAGTACAGGAATAATAAACACAGTGATGTAACAGTACAGGGATAATACACACAGTGATGTCACAGTAAAGGGATAATACACAGTGATGTCACAGTACAGGGATAATACACAATGATGTCACAGTACAGGGATAATATACAGTGATGTCACAGTACAGGAATAATACAAAGTGATGTCACAGTACAGGGATAATACACAATGATGTCAAAGTACAGGGATAATATACACAGGGATGTCACAGTACAGGAATAATAAACACAGTGATGTTACAGTACAGGGATAATACAGAGTGATGTCAAAGTACAGGGATAATATACACAGTGATGTCACAGTACAGGGATAATATACAGTGATGTCACAGTACAGGAATAATACAAAGTGATGTCACAGTACAGGGATAATACACAATGATGTCAAAGTACAGGGATAATATACACAGTGATGTCACAGTACAGGAATAATACACACAGTGATGTCACAGTAAAGGGATAATACACAGTGATGTCATAGTAGAGGGATAATACACAATGATGTCACAATACAGGGATAATATACAGTGATGTCATGGTACAAGGATAATGCACATAGTGATGTCACAGTAAAGGGATAATAAACAGTGATGTTAAAGTACAGGGAGAATACACACAACAATGTCACAGTACAGGGAAAATACACACACAGTGATGTCACAGTACAAGGATAATACACACAGTGATGTCACAGTACAGGGATAAAACACAGTGATGTCACAGTACAGGAATAATACACACAGTGATGTCACAGTACAGGGGTAATATACACAGTGATGTAACAGTACAGGGATAATACACAGTGATGTCATGGTACAAGGATAATGCACATAGTGATGTCACAGTAAAGGGATAATACACACAGTGATGTCACAGTACAGGGATAATACACACACTGATGTCACAGTACAGGGATAATACACACAACAATGTCACAGTACAGGGAAAATACACACACAGTGATGTCACAGTACAAGGATAATACACACAGTGATGTCACAGTACAGGGATAAAACACAGTGATGTCACAGTACAGGAATAATACACACAGTGATGTCACAGTACAGGGGTAATATACACAGTGATGTAACAGTACAGGGATAATACACAGTGATGTCACAGTACAAGGATAATACACACAGTGATGTCCCAGTACAGGGATAATACACACAGTGATGTCACAGTACAGGGATAATACACACACTGATGTCACAGTACAGGGATAATACACAGTGATGTCACTGTACAGGGATAATACTCACAGTGATGTCACAGTACAGGTATAATACACAGTGATGTCACAGTACAGGGATAATACACACAGTGATATCACAGTACAGGGATAATACACACAGTGATGTCACAGTACAGGGATAATACACAGTGATGTCACAGTACAGGGGTAATATACACAGTAATGTCACAGTACAGGGAAAATACACAGTGATGTCACAGTACAGGGATAATACACAGTGATTTCACAGTACAGGGATAATACACACAGTGATGTCACAGTACAGAGATAATACACACAGTGAAGTCACAGTACAGGGGTAATATACACAGTGATGTCACAGTACAGGGATAATACACAGTGATGTCACAGTACAGGGATAATACACACAGTGATGTCACAGAACAGGGATAATACATAGTGATGTCTCAATACAGGAATAATACCCACAGTGATGTCACAGTACAGGGATAGCATTCAGTGAGCAATGGAGGGGCCAGGGCACAGTATTTATAATTTAAAGTGGTACTCCACCCCTACATATCTTATCCCAAATCTGAAGGATCCGGCTGCTGGATCCCCTGTGATCACTGTGCATGCACCATTATGTTTAGAATGCTGGGTTTTGGCAGCTATGGTCGTGACATCATGCTACGCCCCCTTGTTATGTCACACCACACCCCCTCCATTCATGTCTATGGGGGAGGAAGGAAGGGGAAAAGTGATATGGCATAAGGAGTAAGGGGGGGGGGGTTAGCACAGGGAACAGGGGGAATAAAGTGGCACAAAGGGAAAAAGGGGGAATTAAATGACATGGGGTGGTAAGGGTAATTAACTTGCACAGAGGGTAATAAAGGGGGAATGAATGGCACAATAGGTGATCAATGGGAAATTAAGTGGCACAGGGGTTAAGGGGGGATGGAATGAAATGGCACAGGGTGGATCAAGGGGAAATGATGGCACAGGGGGTTTAAGGGGGGAGGAATGCAGTGGCATTGCAGTGATCAAGAGAGGGAATAAAATAGCATAGGGGAATGAAATGGTCCATCAAGTTCACCCTAGAACCCTACTGTGTTGATCCAGAGGAAGGCTGACCCCCCCCCCCCCCCTCAATGACCCCCCCCCCCCCTCAGTTGCCCCATAACAGAGGGGAAAAAAATCCTTCCCAACTAAAATATGGCATCAGAATAAATCTCTGGATCAACGTACTATCCCCATAAATCTACTATCCATAACCTGTAATGTTATTACTCTCTAGAAAAGCATCCAGTCCCCTCCTTTAACTTGTTTATTGACATTGTCAGACATCACTACATCATGTGGCAGAGAGTTACACAGTCTCACTGCTCTTACAGTAAAGAATCTCTGTCTGTGATGATGGTGAACCTTCTTTCCTGTAGACATAGAGTATGCCCCCTTGTCATGGTTACCGGCCTAGGAATACAAAGATCACTAGAAAGATCACTATACTGTCGATTCATATGTTTGTACATTAGAAAATTAATAGGGTAGAAAAAACCCGATATTGGGGGGCTCTGCTCAGATTACGGACATAAGGACAGACTCAGGCGGCACAGGACAACAAATATATTTATAGAGTATTGGGCACAAAGTATTTTGGCATTCACTAATGCCTTCCTCAGGTCCACTAACAGTTCCCAGGACCGGGGCAGCATAGTTACTGAGCAGGATCTCCAAACCAGTACCCCAGCACACTGAACACCAATGAAACCTGGGAACTGTAAATGGTCCTGAGGAAGGCATTAGTGAATGCCGAAATGCATTGTCACCAATACTCAATAAATATATTTGTTGTCCTGTGCTTCCTGAGTCTGTCCTTATGTCCGTAATCTGAGCAGCTCCTCCCAATACCCTATTTGTTTTCTTGTATACAACTTATTGGCTTCCTAGCCTTGAAGTCCGATACCAGTTTGAGTGCCACAGCCAGCATCTTTCCACATCTTCATCACCATTACAGATACACATCACAGTGTAACTCAGACAAGGTCGGTATATCACTGTGGTGTGGTGGAGGGTGCACACCAGTGGATATACCTCATCAGGGAGCACCCCCTGTGTGTTTTTCTCTTCCCTGATTCTCTATATTTGTACATTGTGATCATATCGCCCCTAAGACGTATTTGTTCCAAACTAAATAACCCCAAACTTGATACCCTGTCTTGGTCCTGTAATCCTCCCATACCATCAATGGACGACGTCTTTATCGCCCTCCTCTGCACCCTCTACAGTTCAGCCATGTACTTTTTATATACTGGTGCCCAAAACTGGACACAATACTCCATATGTGGTCTAATGATTTATACAGAGGCAAAACTGTGTCCTTGTCACGGGCCTCTGTGCCTCTCTTGATACGTCCCATGACATTATTAGCCTTGGCAGCCACTGCCTGGCACTGATTGCTAAAGTAGAATTTAATGTTCACCAGTACCCCCAATCCTTTTAGTAGAAGTTTTATCTAATGTCTTATTATTTAGCACATTAATGTACATTTTGTTTTTACGGCCCAAGTGCATAACTTTACATTTATTCACATTAAACCTCGTTTGCCATATCTGTGCTCAAGCCTCCAGCTTCCCCAGATCCCTCTGTAATATTATGTTATCATCCTCTGTGGTGTTCACCTTACCCAGTTTAGTATCATCTGCAAATATAGAGATTCTACTCTGTAATCCCCCCACAATGTAATTAATAAACATATTGAATGTGTAAACCAAGAAAAAAGGATGGTCCAGGAGGCGCTGCTCAAGGGGTGGTCACACATATACGGACGCAAGCCAGCACAGGACAATATTATTTTATTTATGACAAAGCGGACTACGCATTTCGGCACAACAAGTGCCTTCCATAGGTACAAATAAATAGTGTGTCATGTCTGTCTTGTTGTGTGTTCACACACAGCTATTTGATATGCTTGTGTGTGAACAGTTTTATGTTCCCTGGTCGGGAAAAGTTAAAAGCCTTTGGCTTGCTTGCCAATATCTCCTAGGGTGTGCCTATTTAAAGCCAGCCCAGTCTAGCCTCTGGGCTGGTGATTGAGATCATTACTTCCTGACTTGCTAACATGCTGACATGCTGCTTTGGAGCTCTTGGTAAAACACTCTTTATTTGAGCTTTTAATCTACTATCTCTGTCTTAGCATGCACTTTGTATTTTCTGGTTTTATGGTACTATAAGCATGGTGGCATGCTTATAGTAGATTTTAATCTGTGTTCGTATAGTTGGTTTTAGGATTTATATATCTTTTCTGCTATGTGTCTGTTCACACTGTGTTTTCTCTTGTATCCATTCTTATGAAGTTCTGTGTTTTATATTTTTGTTTTCCTACTGGGCGAGCATCCTGTCCACACTGGTGAGTGTGCCGCTGGCCAGTAGTCTATTTGGATTTATTATTATGGCTACACCTTTAGTGGAGTGGCGTGTCCAGTTTGTGTGTCCAGTGTGAACAGTGTCCTGTTAGATCCCTGTTATCACTCCATGGGGACTCCATGTCTACTGGAGGTGTTGGGAGGGATTGCTATTCCTGTCTTTTGTTCAGTGTGAACAGTGTTCTATAATTATATCCTGTGTATTTAGGCATCCCTGTTACCTTTCCATGGGGACTCAGAGGGTATTGTTATTCCTGTGAGTGTGCAATAGTTACATGTTTGTTTTGCTCTTATTCCTTCATCTACTGGTGGTGTTCTGAAGGGATTGAGATTATTCCTGTCTTGTGTTCAGTGTATTCTATAAATATATCCTGTGTATCTAGGCATCCCTGTTACCTGTCCATGGGGACTCCGTATCTACTGGAGGTTTTATGTGGGATTGCGAATATTCCTGTTTAGCTATAGATCCCTGTTACTGGTCCATGGGGACTTTCTGTCTATTGGACCAGTAACTATGCTATATTCCTGTCTGTTTCTGAAGTCTTTTTAGACTCATCTGTTTTCCTATCTGGTGGGTTGAACTCTGTTTATTAGTTCTTGATTTCAGATCTTTAGAGGTTTTCTGTACATGACTACTGATCTATAGTGTCCTCTGTTCACGACCACTGAGTCCTCTGTTCCTGTCTGCTGATCAATAGTGTCCTCTGTTCACGACCACTGATCTATAGTGTCCTCTGTTCACGACCACTGAGTCCTCTGTTCATGACCGCTGATCCATAGTGTCCTCTGTGCTGCTCACTAATCTGTGTCCTCTGAACTTAATCTGTTATGGAGTTCTGTGTTCCTGTTATGTTTCTGGTTTGTGACCGACTATTTATTAGTATGTGTTTTTAAGCCCACTGCACTTTAGTTCAGGGAGGGACCGGCGCTTAGTTGTCGATTCCACCTTTTAGGGTGGATCGGCAAGTAGGCAGGGAGAGAGGTTTTAGGGTCAGTTTAGGGCTCACTCTCAATGTCACCCGCTCTGTCCCTGACATAGTGCTATAGAAACAAATGTAATGCTGTTCAAATAGCTAATAAAATATATAACAATACATACAAAAATAGTGAAGATAGAGGAAAAAGTCCAGCTCACCCCCATTAGCCACAGGTGCGGACCTCACGATATACTGTATGCAAAAAGAATAAATGTCCAGTGCAGAAGCTCAGATACAGGTGCAATATTTATTAGTAGACAACAGTTCACATGGACAGGCAGTGATGTGTTTCGATCGTCTCGGCAATCTTAATCGTACTGATACATAGACTGTGTTCCTTGGGTTACTTTTATGGCGGTGGGGTCTGCCCCACATAGGTGAATCAAATTCATGTGTGGACAGATAACACCTCCCACTGTACACAGAAGTACAAGCCCATTTACAAAGATTAAAACAGGTATGGTTCTCACTTGTAAAAATATCACAGATAGGATGTTTATTAGTAGTGTGCAAAAACCCTCCTATAATCTAAGGGATGCATGTGAACAGATGTTGATTTTTTCCATGTTATAATTATTTATACTAGGAGGTACTATTTATTTATTTATTTATTTATTTGTTGTGTTCACCTGCATCCTCAAGCATTTTTTCTTCTCTTTTTCTTCTAGGATGAATCATTCCCTATTTTTTATCCACTTATTTATCTATCTTGATTATTGATTTCTTCCATCCCGATATTTTAGGTCCATTACTTTTTGTGCATTGACATGATTGTACATGTATATATATATATATATATATATATAGCAACAGGGGTCCGTCCCAGAATGAGGTCACCTTACCATGGTGGGACGGTCCGTGCTATTTGGTGCCAAATTGGCAAGCTAAGTACCTCATAATTTCATAGTTTCATTTCTTCATTTATTGCATTACAGCTGTATAGCTTTTCATGTTCTATCTATAAACTCATGTTTTATCTATATACTCATGTTTCATCTATATCTTTGTGCTAGCAGTGTGCTGCTGTATTCTCCTGTTGCTGTATATTTAGCCCAGCAGCCTGCACCTGCAAGCCAGGTTTTTACAATAGTTTGGATCAATAGTGCTGGCCAATTTATTCTTTGGTTGTATTACACATACGGGGGAGTGGCTACCTCCATGTTGGCTCTTGCACACCACCCACCTCTATCAGGTGTATATAAGGTGCCTTGGATGTTTCAGACCTTGCATGCCTGCTGTACTGTTCGCACAGAGGCATATTCATAGTGTAGGGTCCGTCCCAGAATGAGGTCACCTTACCGTGGTGGGACGGTCCACGCTATTTGGCACCAAATGTGCAAGCTAAGTACCTCATAATTTCATAGTTTCATATCTTCATTTATTGCATTACAGCTGTATAGCTTTTCATGTTCTATCTATATACTCATGTTTTATCTATATAATCATGTTTCATCTATATCTTTGCGCTATCAGTGTGCTGCTGTATTCTCCTGTTGCTGTATATTTAGCCCAGCAGCCTGCACCTGCAAGCCAGGTTTTTACAATAGTTTGGATCAATAGTGCTGGCCAATTTATTCTTTGGTTTTATATATATATATATATATATATATATATATCTTTACAATAATTATTTGACAGCAGCCATTTGTCTGCACTGTGATGCTACTATATTTACTGTATACACGTCCTACTTTCGTGCCACTGAAAAAGTATTTTTTCTGTTTTTGTTAACCTCCTGAGCGGTATTCCCGAGCGTGACTCGGGGTTAATTTTCCCTGCCAGGATCGGTAACCCCGAGTCACGCTCGGGGTAGAATTGCAGAGTTCCCGGCCGGGCTGCACGATATATCGCAAAAGCAATGCGATATAGCGATGCGGCCCCCGGGAAAACATGCGATTATCTGCTCTGGTCCGCTCCCGTTGCGGGGGCCGGCCAGAGCAGGTAAAGAAAAATACTAAAGGTCAGTGTTTCCCTACCATGGGGCATCCAGCTGTTGCAAAACTACAACTCTCAGCATGCCCGAACAGCCAAAGGCTGTCCGGGCATGCTGGGAGTAGTAGTTTCACAACAGCTGGAGGCCCCCTGTTAGAAAAACACTGAGCTAAGTATAAAAGGAAGAAGTAGTAAAATAAAAAAACCTTTTGCTTACCTAATCCTGGTCCCTGCAGATGTTGTTCCCCTCCGTGCGGTCCGGGGTGTCCTCTATTCACTATTCATCTTCTAGGACCTTTCACTTTTCAGCCAATCACAGGCCGCAGTGGTGTAAAGCCTGTGATTGGCTGAAGGGGAAAGGACTTGTTCTGCAGCAAATACACTAGGTTTGAAATCTGCCCGGCAAACCCAGTGTATCCTGCTGCAGGACAAGGTGAGAAGGGGGGATAAATGTGACAGGAGGGGGGGATGTGACACGGGGGGGGGGGGGGGGGAATGTGACATGAAGGGGGGAAATGTGACAGGGGGGGGGAATGTGACGGAGGGGGGGGCGAATGTGACAGGGGGGATGTGACGGGGGGGAGGGGAATGTGACATGAAGGGGGAGATGTGACAAGGGGGGGATGTGACAGGGGGAGGGGAATGTAACATGAAGGGGGAGAATGTGACAAGGGGGGGAATGTGACAAGGGGGAAGAATGTGACAAGGAGGGGGGAGAATGTGACAAGGAGGGGGGAGAATGTGACAAGGAGGGGGGAGAATGTGACAAGGGAGGGGGAATGTGACAGGGGAGATGTGAAACGGGCGGAGGGAGATGTGAAATTCAGTTAAAAAAATTGTACCGCTTTTGGTACAAATTTCCAGACAGAATCATACCACCAGGGAGGTTAATGTGTTTTTCATAATATTTACAGTAATGTTTTTTGCCTTGCATGTTACCCTTGCAATTTTGTGATTTATGCATGTGGACTCCGGGGTACATGTTGTGATTAGTTTTATTATTTTTTACAATTAGATTATAGGAGGGGTTTTGCACACTACTAATAAACATCTTATCTGTGATATTTTTACAAGTGAGAACCATACCTGTTTTTAATCTTTGTAAATGGGCTTGTACTTCTGTGTACGGTGGGAGATGTTATCTGTCCACACATGAACTTGATTCACCTGTGTGGGGGGCAGACCCCACCACCATAAAAGTATCACAGTCTATGTATCAGTACAATTATGATCACTGAGATGATCGAAACGCGTCACTGCCTGTCCATGTGAACTGTTGTCTACTAATAAAGATCGCACCTGCATCTGAGCTTCCACACTGGACATTTGTTCTCTTTGCATACAAAAATAGTAATACAAAATGTAAAATATATGTCATGACCGACCAGGGGGACAGGGAGAGTTAGCCCTAAACTGACCCTAAAACCACTCTCCCTGCCTACTTCCCCATCCATCCTAAATGATGGATCGTCAACTGGATGCCGGTCCCTCCCTGAACTAAAGTGCAGGGGCCTAATAAAAACACATACTAATAAATAGCCAGTCACAAACCAGAAACATAAAACTACTAGACAACCAGATATACCATACAGAATACAAATACTAACAGGGCAGAATATAAACTCACAAACAGAGCAGAATATAGTGAATTAACAAACATTTCATAAAATGGATATCAGATAAACAGCAGACATGATAAAATGAATGAGACTAGGCATGATATGAGTATACAGCAGAATCCTGGAGATGAATCCAGAAGAACTGAGAGCCAAAACACTAAACTGAACAGGTAACATAGAACACTGTTCACAAACAGGTACAAGTACCAAGGACAAAGATCAGATCAATCAAACAGGATATGAATATAGGACACTGTTCACACTGCGACACAGAACATACAAACTGGACTCCCCATTCCACTATAGGAGAAGCCATTAATAATAAAGCCAAATAGGCTACTGGCCAGCGGACACACTCCACTGTGTGGACAAAATGCTGACCCTGTAGGAAACGGAAATATAATATATAAAACACTAGACTAGAACCGGATGAGTCTAAATAGACTCCAGAACAGGAATATAACATACAGGGCACAGGTAACAAGCAAGACTCAGACACAGTGTGAACACAGACAGAGCAGAACAAACAAACATAATCCTAAAACCGACTAATTTAACACACACTAAAATACAAGGAGCATGCTATATAACCATGGCTAAAAACCCAGATAAAATAACAAGATAAATACAAGGTAAATGCTCAAGCAGACGCAGTCAGAATATAGCACAAACAGACATAGTAGTATTGCACTCAACAACCAGCACCAAAATGCAGGAGAACTCTGGCTAGATAACTCCACCCGAGTTCTCATTTGTTCAGAGCATTAACTATTCCCTATCCAGGTAGAATAGCAAACTGCTCTGAACAAACTAGTGTGTGTATACACACCTAAACAGAAAAAGACAAAAACAAATAAACGGACATTACAATACACTCCAGTTTTTGATAAAATTGTGTAACTTTCCCAGGTATACATATAGATAAAGAATCAAAATTATTTATAAGTTAAATGGTACCCTGTAAAAAGGGGAAACGTGCTGGGTAGTAGATGTAGATGGTGTTTTCATAATGAGTGTGGTACCAATACTAAGATACTGTTTGCAATATACAGTTGGCATGTTAGAACCGCTTATAAAAGTATACATATAGATGTTGTAGGGTATAAAAAAGGGAAAAGTCCCACATGTGTGTTTGTTTTTACTCATATGGGACTTTTCCCTTTTTTTAATACCCTACAACATCTGTATGTATAGTTTTATAAGTGGTTCTAACATGCCAACTATATATTGCAAACAGTATCTTAGTATTGGTACCACACTCATTATGAATACACCTCCCAATATATGTATATACATTTAGATATACATGTACTACCCATCATAACTGGGAAACTGACACAATTTTATCCAAAACTGGAGTATATTTTACATTTTGTATTACTATTTTGTATTGTTTTATATTTTATCAGCTATTTGAACAGCATTCTATTTGTTTCTATAGCACTAATTATTTGTACCTGAGGAAGGCATTTGTCGTCTGCTTTGCCATAAATAAAATAATATTGTCCCGTGCTGGCTTGCGTCTGTATATCTGCGACCACCCCTTTAGCATCGCCTCCTAGGCTGTCCTTTTTTCTTGGTTTGCACATTTCTTTGCTGGTCTCCTTATGGAGTCCAAAACCGGCCTGAGTGAGGCAGCCCAATTCATACCCATACCATATACACGCCTATCGATTTCTGTGAGCCGCTACTCCCACGAGCCATGGCTCATAGGGACACCACCTCACAGGTGAGTATATCACTTAGGTGTGGTGGAGGGTTCACACCAAGTTGACACTGCAAGGGAGCGCCCCCTGTTTTTTCCATTTTTGTCTCTCCCGATATCATCTAAACATATTGAAAGAAGTGGACCCAGTACTGACCCCTGTGGTCCCCACTAGTATCTGTCACCCAACCAGAGTAAGTTCTGTTGATACTCACCCTTGGTACAGGGGGTGATTAAACCACACTGGGAGATTATACTGTAATATTGTTTTTCATTATGCTTTATAGGCAATTACACTTTGGAGTGAGTATAGTACAGTATTTAGTCATTTGGAAAGATTTTTGAACCTTTTTCAACAATAGTGGACATTTTCTTTCCCCGTGAGTGTCCACTATTTGGACATTTTACTTTTATAAGGTAGATGGGATTCTGACTTCTACTTTATGAGTATATTGGAGGCAGGACCACTAGGTGGCAGCATTTCACATCACAATGAGAGGTTGTGCTTGTGTTGTGGCTCGTGTGATCTCACATAGTAAAAGTCAATATCATTGCTCAAAAGTTACCTCTGCCTAAGTCTGCACCAACTACTGCTCTGCTGCCTGCACTGTCCCCCTCCTGAAGTAAGAACAGTGTGCAGGTTCATTTGTGTGCATGTGGATAGGGGATAAGTTGTCTTTCACTAGACAACCCCTTTAACTTCCTTATGTCATACTGTATATATATATATATATATATATATATATATATATATATATATATATATATATGTGGTGGTGGGGTGTGTGGTGCATGGCAGATGTTGTTACCCTTGGGGCAGATGGCATTAACCCCTTGTATTCGTGATGCCAGGGCATGGTTTAACCTATAACCACCCAAAGGTATACCGCTGGATCCTGGGCTAGGCACGGGGGCAATAAAGACTTTGACGCAAAGTTACGGACAATGGTAGCTTTACTGAAGGTAGACAGTTGGTAAAGTCTATACAGTTCAGCCAGGGCCCAAGGAGGGGAACAGTGGCACAGAGACCTTAAGGATTTGCTGGGACTTGTAGTAGACTTGACTTTGAGGCCTCCAACACTCTGGACACACACACTAAGCATGACTACACTGGACCTCAGCTTAGCAGAAGAGCCGAGCTCAAAGAGAGTGAAGCTAGCTCCACCCAGGGCTTATGTAGGGGAGACTAGCAGAGAGCCCATAGGTCACTCTTGGGATCACCTGGTTACTGGTATCTCCTGGGTAACATTCACATGACATACCACATCGTATAGCTCTTAAAGAAACATTACATTTTATAACACTTTACATGGTAAAACATATTTACAATGGGTAAACAAGTGCAGGGGGCCTTGGGGACACTGAAGGAGGCTGCCTGACAGGACAGCAGGAGCACGGGGTAACACCTCGCATACTGGGCCACCACAAACGCCCCTCATTAATTAAAGTAGTCATTGATGCCCAGTCCTAGAGGGCAGAGGACTGAAGTAGCCACTGAAGCCTAATGACAGTTCATGGGCATTTATGCACAATGTCCTTCTCAGGTCTGGATTACAAAACGAGATAAGGATAAATCCATGTGGCATGGTGAATGTCCATACCTGCTCTTTAAACATATGGGGTTAATTTGACTTTATAAGCTGCTTTCTGAAGACACTCAAGACCAGAGATGAGGGAATCGAAGCGGATGAAACTGAATTCATTACGAATTTCATGAAAAATTTGATTCGCAGTGAATGCAAATCGCCTCATTAAACTCCATTTAGTGCAGTCCAAGCTCCAGGGCATCTAAAATGGCGAATCTACATGTGAAGAAATGGGGCAAGGACCTCTGGGAAGGCGGGAACAACAGTAGGCGGGATGACCCTGAATCACATGCAGAATGCAGCCTATCAGCAGCCAGTCACCCCTGTGATGTCACAGCCCTATATAATTGTCAGCCATATTGCGGCCAGTCACTTTATTCATTACACTGCAGAGAGATAGGATGGACAGCCTGTGTGTGTTACACAGAAAAGTTTTTTCCAGCACCGTTTCACCTCCTAGTCCCATCTTCTGGTGGACAGAAAGAAGCTTTTTAACACTGAAAAAGATTTTTAATGCAGCCATTAACCTCCCAGTCACTTTCTACAGCATTGTATTACAGAGAGGGACATATAGCTGTGTGTTTCCTCATACATTTCAACAAGCTGCCTCAACTTCATAAACCTTAGCAGAGGAAGCAGGAATAATTTTTCAGTGCAATTCTGTGTCTTTGTTCCTCAACAAATAATCTGCTGGTTATACTAGTCTGTAGATGGTATAATACCCAGCAGTCCATTCCTAATAGTCTTTGACAGAGTGCAATTTTGGGTTTAGTACACAGCCTTTGTGTGCTCCAGCACTCCTGTGTACTGCTGGTGTTGTGCAAAGCATACTGTAGCGCATTTTTCTGCCCTCATAAAAGCATACCACATAGGTACATCTAAGTAGTGTACTATTTTGTACCTATTAATGTGTCAAGGGCCTAGATACTGTGAAAGTCCAGGCAATAGTAATCACCGGCTGGTGTTTTACTCCAATACATTTTTTTAAGCATACTGTAGCCCATTTTTCTGCCCTCATAATTGCATATCACATATGTACATCTAGGTAGTGTACTATTTTGTACCTGTTAATGTGTCAAAGCACAGATACTGTGAAACGACAGCCAAAAGAACACACCTGATTTTGTTCTAGACAAATACTGTTTTAAGCGTAGTGAAGCGTATTGTACTCCCCTCATATACCCACTAAGTATGTCAGGCAGAGAAGTGCCAGGGCGTGCAAAGAGGAGTGGCAGAGGCCTAAATTCATCAGGCGCAAGCAGAGGTCACAGCAGACTAGGAGCGAGTGGCAGCAGGGGTCGCAGCTAGAGGCCTGAGCTCCCGGTATTAGCTGGCGGTGTCTCAACCAGCAACCAATCTGCCATCATCGATTGGTTAACACTGTCATCCACTTCATCACAAGTGACATCTGATACCCCCAGTCAACAGTCGATGGGTTCCTGAGACACAACCCTCAGTTGGCATGGCCAGGGAGCAGTCCTCCAATTGCCTCTGTCCTATGCTGTTCCCTCAGCTGCTGACTGATTACAGTCAGCAGCTACTGCCCATCCAAGAAGTGGAGGAGATATCCTCCGCTAGGCGGGCAAGTAGTGATGAGGAGAGTGAGGTGAGAGGTGTTGCCAGCGTTCAGGCTCCTGAAGCAGACACTGTTGAGGAACCTGAGGAGGACATCAGTGACGTGCACTCCGGGGACTGATTTTAACTGGGGTGCTGCGTGCAAGATCATGGGGGCCCCAGCGGCGGGACCCCCGCGATCAGACATCTTATCCCCTATCCTTTGGATAGGGGATAAGATGTCTAAGCGTCGGAGTACCCCTTTAAGTGCAAGTGCAAACAAGTACAATAATAAATAACTGGATTGACTGGTAACAATCAAGTATATCAATGTATACATAAGTTATGCATAAGTTTATGTATTGTATTTATGTATTATAAGTTTAATTAGTCCCCTGTCCCCATTAATCAGTCCTCTGTCCCCTTAATCATTCCCATATCCCCCTTAATCAGTCCCCTGTCCCCCTTAATCAGTCCCCTGCCCCCTAAACCAGTCCCATGTCCCCTTTCACCAGTCCCCTGCCCCCCTTAATCAGATGCAGACCCCCTTAATTAGGCCCTCCCCCTTCACCAGTCCCCCTTAAGCAGACTCAGACCCCCCCATCACCAGTCCCATGTTCTTATTACTCAGCCCCCTGTAACTCATAATCAGACAATCCCTCCCTTCACCCCTTAATCAGACCCTCCCCCCTTCACCAGTCCCCCTTAATCAGACTCAGACCCCCTCCCCCCCTTCACTTCACCAGTCCACTTCTCTGTTCCCATTAATCAGACCCTCTCTCTTTATTCCATATAAGACGGACGGACCCTGCCCCCTTCACATATCCTATGCCCTGTTTAAAAAATAAATTGTTATAGTTCACCACACCTCTATTGTCTTAGTAGTCTACTGTGAGTTGTAGTTCACCAACACCAATATTGTATCTCAGTACTCTCCTGGGAGTTGTAGTTCACAAACACCTCTATTGTATCTTTGTAGTCTACTGTGAGTTGTAGTTCACCAACACCTATATTGTATCTCAGTACTCTCCTGGGAGTTGTAGTTCATACACCAGTGTTTCCCAACCAGGGTGCCTACAGATGTTGCAAAACTACTACTACCAGCATTCCCTGGTTGGGAAACACTGACATATACACACATAGCAGGGACTACAACTCCCAGCATGTGTCATTTAGGAGTTCCCCCCTCACACATAGAAATCATCCCCAGTATGATATTTATCCCCAGCCTGTGTAATATGTCTCATTCACACACAGAAATCATCCTCCCCTTATCCCCAGCATATGCAGTGCAGTATGTCCTCCTTCACACATAGCAGTCATTAGGGAGGTGAGGACCTGTGCACGTACGTCCTCTCTCCCCTCCCCCTGCTCTGTGTTTTCCTCGTGCAAACTTGCAACCTCCCCGTGGTAGATTAGGTCCTCTGGAGACAGAGCAGGGGGAGGGGAGGGAGCTGTGTACGTCCTCTCTCTCCCCTTGCTGTGTCTTCTTGTCTAATGCAGAGCTTCGTCCTCCATCCTCCGGGACGGGGAGATAAGGGGGCGTGGCTTAATTATCTCATGCAGCCGTGCGACCTTGGGCTCTGCATGGGTTTGAAAATCTCACCTCACACCGGCCTGTTACACTGCGAGCTGTGTCGGCCGCCCGGCGCCCCTGTTGCTATGGCGCCCTCTGCGGCCGCACAGCTCGCACACCCCTGGAGCCAGCAAGGTGGTAGCATGGTTGGCAGTCAGCATGGTGGCAGAAGTGGAAATTCTGGAGCCAAACTTGCCCGGGGGAGACCACCTGCTTCGCGGCAACCTACCTTCCCTGGAGGTAGTGGAACAGGGGTCACTGGAGACGGGAGCAGTAGCAGTCAATCAGTGCAGACTGTTGGTGGGAAAATCAGCTACTCAGTGGTGTGGTAGTTTTTCATCAAGCATCCGGAGGAGGTTAACATAGCCACATGCAAGATGTGTCGGCAGAAGGTGAAGCGTGGCCAGGGTCCCATTGTTGGCACCACAGCCCTGCATCAACATTGTTGAGCCACCATAAAGCGTCCCGGGATAACCGTGGCTCCAATGTAGTGGTCCATCCTGCTGCATCACCCAATTGCACGCCACTCCCTCTTTCAGCCAGCCAAGGCTCCACTACCTCAGCTGGAGGGAGCTGTGTGTCATACACTCCTTCTGTCGCTCCAGATGCTCCTCCTACTTTTTGTAATTCATTCCGCCAACAATTCATCGGTGAAGCCATGTCCAAGAGACAACAGTATGCGTCTACTCATCCAACGGCGCAGAAACTGAATGTGCTCCTGTCCAAGTTGCTGGTGCTGCAGTCCCTCCCATTTCAAGTGGTGGACTCAGCACCTTTCAGAGAACTGATGGCTTGTGCCGAGCTGAGGTGGAGAGTGCCAAGCCGTCATTTCTTTGTGAAGAAGGCTGTACCAGCCCTGCACAATTGTTTGGAAGAGAAGGTGGGTGTTACGCCGAGCGCTCCGGGTCCCCGTTCCTCCCCGGAGCGCTCGCCTCATCTTCATTGTTGCAGCGCCCCGGTCAGATCCACTGACCGGGTGCGCTGCGGTCCCGCCTTCAGCCGGGATGCGATTTGCGATGCGGGTAGCGCCCGCTCGCGATGCGCACCCCGGTCCCCCTACCTGACTCGCTCCCCGTCTGTTCTGTCCCGGCGCGCGCGGCCCCGCTCCCTAGGGCGCGCGCGCGCCGGGTCTCTGCGATTTAAAGGGCCACTGCGCCGCTGATTGGCGCAGTGGTTCCAATTAGGGTAATCACCTGTGCACTTCCCTATATTACCTCACTTCCCTTGCACTCCCTTGCCGGATCTTGTTGCATTTGTGCCTAGTGAAAGCGTTCCCTTGTCTGTTCCTAGTCCGTGTTCCTGACCTCCTGCCGTTGCCCCTGACTACGATCCTTGCCGCCTGCCCCCGACCTTCTGCTACGTCCGACCTTGCTTCTGCCTACTCCCTTGTACCGCGCCTATCTTCAGCATCTTCAGCAGCCAGAGAGGTGAGCCGTTGCTAGTGGATACGACCTGGTCACTACCGCCGCAGCAAGACCATCCCGCTTTGCGGCGGGCTCTGGTGAAAACCTGTAGTGGCTTAGAACCGGTCCACTAGCGCGGTCCTCGCCATCCCTCTCTGGCACAGAGGATCCACTACCTGCCAGCCGGCATCGTGACAGTAGATCCGGCCATGGATCCCGCTGAAGTTCCTCTGCCAGTTGTCGCTGACCTCACCACGATGGCCGCCCAGCAAGCCCGACAGATCGCCCTTCTAACCCGTCAGCTGTCGGAAATGTCCACCATTTCGCACCAACTTCAGTCGCAACTTCTCCAGCAATCTTCTCCTCCGCCAGCTCCTGCACCTCCTCCGCAGCGAGTGGCCACTCCTAGCCTCCGCCTATCCTTGCCGGACAAATTTAATGGGGACTCTAAGTATTGCCGTGGCTTTCTTTCGCAATGTTCCCAGCACTTGGAGATGATGTCGGACCAGTTTCCTACTGAAAGGTCTAAGGTGGCTTTCGTGTTCTGCCTTCTGTCTGGAAAAGCCCTGTCATGGGCCGCACCGCTCTGGGACCGCAATGACCCCGTCACTGCCTCTGTACACTCCTTCTTCTCGGAACCTGCCCGAGCTTCTTCAGCCGAGATTGCCCTGCTGAACCTGGCCCAGGGTGTTTCTTCCGTTGGCGAGTACGCCATTCAGTTCCGTGCTCTTGCTTACGAGTTGTCCTGGAATAGTGAGATTCTCTGCGCGACCTTTAAAAAAGGCCTATCCAGCAACATTAAAGATGTTCTGGCCGCACGAGAGACTCCTGCTGACCTACATGAACTCATTCATCTAGCCACTCGCATTGACATGCGTTCTTCCGGATGGCGTCTGGAGCTCCGCCTGGATATGGACTTTGTTCGCACGAAGCGTTTTTTCTCTCCGGCTCCTCTCTCCTCTGGTCCTCTGCAATCTGTTCCTGTGCTTCCCGCCGCGGAGGCTATGCAAGTTGACCGGTCTTGCTTGACACCTCAAGAGAGGACACGACGCCGCATGGAGAATCTTTGCCTGTACTATGCCGGTACCGAACACTTCCTGAAGGATTGTCCTATCCGTCCTCCCCGCCTGGAAAGACGTACGCTGACTCCGCACAAAGGTGACACAGTTCTTGATGTCAACTCTGCTTCTCCACGCCTTACTGTGCCTGTGCGGATATCTGCCTCTACCTTCTCCTTCTCTACTATGCTCTTCTTGGATTCCGGATCTGCAGGAAAAATTTTTTTGGCCTCTCTCATCAACAGGTTCTACGTTCCTGTGACCAGTCTCGCCAGACCCCTCTACATCTATTGTTTTTTCAATAAAAGATTGGACTGTCTCGTACGTTTCCACACAGAACCCCTCCTAATGTGCATCGGACCTCATCACGGAAAAATTGAGTTTTTTTTTCCTCAGGTTCTTTGGCCCCAAGAAGAGGGGGAGACCCAAGGGGGGGGGTACTGTTACGCCGAGCGCTCCGGGTCCCCGTTCCTCCCCGGAGCGCTCGCCTCATCTTCATTGTTGCAGCGCCCCGGTCAGATCCACTGACCGGGTGCGCTGCGGTCCCGCCTTCAGCCGGGATGCTATTCGCGATGCGGGTAGCGCCCGCTCGCGATGCGCACCCCGGTCCCCCTACCTGACTCGCTCCCCGTCTGTTCTGTCCCGGCGCGCGCGGCCCCGCTCCCTAGGGCGCGCGCGCGCCGGGTCTCTGCGATTTAAAGGGCCACTGCGCCGCTGATTGGCGCAGTGGTTCCAATTAGGGTAATCACCTGTGCACTTCCCTATATTACCTCACTTCCCTTGCACTCCCTTGCCGGATCTTGTTGCATTTGTGCCTAGTGAAAGCGTTCCCTTGTCTGTTCCTAGTCCGTGTTCCTGACCTCCTGCCGTTGCCCCTGACTACGATCCTTGCCGCCTGCCCCCGACCTTCTGCTACGTCCGACCTTGCTTCTGCCTACTCCCTTGTACCGCGCCTATCTTCAGCATCTTCAGCAGCCAGAGAGGTGAGCCGTTGCTAGTGGATACGACCTGGTCACTACCGCCGCAGCAAGACCATCCCGCTTTGCGGCGGGCTCTGGTGAAAACCTGTAGTGGCTTAGAACCGGTCCACTAGCGCGGTCCTCGCCATCCCTCTCTGGCACAGAGGATCCACTACCTGCCAGCCGGCATCGTGACAGTGGGCCAGACCTTGAGCTTGGTGTGAACCAAAGTGCACGGCAGCGCCGAAGTCTGGATTTGTAACTATGGTCAGGGACAATACATGTCCTTTACGGCTCACTGGGTAAATGTGGTTCCTGCACAGCCACAACACCAACTTGGACAGGTCACGCCTCTTTCTTCTCCACCCTCTGACGCCGTTGGTCCTGTGACAGTGTGCGACTCCGCCTCCTCATCCTCCACCATGTCCTCAGCCTCCACTGCCCAGACAAGTCTCAGTGCCCCTTCAGCATACTATGTGTTCCGGGCATGGCGGTGTCACGCTGTTCTTCACATGGTTTGCCTTGGCAAACCGAGTCACACAGGGGAGGAACTGCTAAAAGTAATTTTTAAAGAAATCGGAGCATGGCTTACTCCACGAAAACTGGAAATGGGAACCATGGTGACTGACAATGGGAAGAACATCTTGTCTGTGCTGCGACTGGGAAGGCTGAGCCATGCGCCCTGCATGGCACACATGTTCAATCTGATTGTCAAGCGGTTCCAGAAGTGTTCCCCCAATTTGCAAGACATCCTAACAATCGGGAAGGAAACTTTGCATGTACTTCAGCTACTCGCACACCGCAAAGCACACCCTCCTTGAGCTGCAGCATCAGAACGGTATCCCCCAACATAGTCAGATTTGCGACGTTGCCACACGTTGGAATTCCACCCTCCATATGTTGGACCGACTATACGAAAAGAGAAAAGCCATCACCGATTTCTTGATGATCAAAGTGGATAGGGGTACTCCCATTTGTAACTTCAATGTCAACCAGTGGCAGCTTATATGTGACACTTGCCGTTTGCTCAGGCCCTTTGAGGAAGCCAAATTATTAGTAAGTTGCCAGGATTATGGGATGAACTACTTAATTCTACCGCTTTATTTCTTACAACACGTGTTGGAAACGATGGCTGGTCTGGGCAATGGAGACGTGGCGTCTACATCTCACAGCCACATGAGCCCTGTGGGGGCTGAACTGGAGGAGGAAGGGGAAGGGCACAGTGGATCACAGTTTAGGTTTTGCCAAATGGGCCGTGTTTCTAGTAATCTGACAGGAGAGGAGGAGCAGAAGCAGCCAGAGGAGCTAGAGGGTTATGAGGAATGCAAGACAGAGGACCCAGATACAGCGTGGCAGTATGCATTGAAGATGGAGTCAGGGAGTCCCTCAAAGTCACTTGCACAAATGGCACGAAGCATACTCACCTGCTTGCGTAGTGACA